>NC_046155.1:179072074-179242074 GCF_011064425.1 Rattus rattus | reverse complement strand
ATGCACACTACCACATCTGGATTTTTAAAATGTGACTTCCAGGGACCCAGCACAGGCCCTCAGACTTGCATGACAAACACCTCTATGCCCCTCCCCCCCCCAGTCATCTTTCCAACTCAGATTCTTGTTTTAAGGCAGATTTTTCTCCACTTGCTTTCTTTGAGTGAAAGGAAATGAAATCCTGACATCTCAGTATGTTTTTATGCCACTGAAACTTGAGTCAAATATAATTTGGGGCTAATTGCTTATGTGTTGATCCATTTATCTGTAATTCTAGCTGTGGCCCCTAGTCCCTTACTCTATACATGACCTCTGTGGTTCAGTAGGTTATGACTTGATTATCCTTGACTTAACCTGGAATTGTAAGTCCAGTAAACCCTACCTTTCCAAATTTAGTTTATTAAAAAAATATTATTTTTTTTATTTTATGTGCAGTGGCGTTTGGGCTGCCTGTACATTATTGTGAAAGTGTCAGAGCCCTGGAACTGGAGTTACAGACAGGTGTAAGTTGCCACGTGGGTGCTGGGAATTGAACCCAGGCCCCGTGGAAGAGCAGCCAGTGCTCTTAACCACTGAGCCATCTCTTCTGCCAGATTTACTTTAAAAAAAATAAGATTAACTTTTTCATGTCTGTATCTGTGTGAGTTTGTGCACAACACAGAAGTCTGAGAGCATCAGATTTAGAGGTGGTTGTGAGCTGCCTGACAGGGATGTTGGGAACCAAACATGGTCCTCTGCAGGAGAAGCAAGTGTTATTAACCATGAAGCCACCTTTTCAGGCCCTAAAGTTATTTTCTTTGGGGGGGGGTTAATGGGGGTCAGAATATCTTATCACAGCAACAGAAGTGAAGCTGTAATGTCCTCTCCCATGGTCACATCACGAGTGGTTTTGTCCATTAATGCTTATATGTACATATGTACATATTCATAAATTAAGTTCCAGATAAGAAAAAAAAATGTGGTATTTGTCTGAGTCTAGTTAATTTTGCTTAACATGACAATCTCTGGTTTTCTCTATTTTCTACAGTCCACTCACTTGTTTTTTAAATGTGTTTGTATGTATGGTATAGGTGCATGTATGAGGAATGTACGTAATACACATGTGGGTGGATGGTGGATACACAGGTGTGCACAAGTGTATGTCTACATATACATGTGTGCACACCGGCAAAGGCCAGAGAGTAATAAGTTCTCTTACTTACTGAGTTATCTCTGAAGCTGTATTATTGTTTTGGCACAGGGTCTCCTGTAGTCCAGGGTACCCCTCAAATTCCATATGTAGCTAAGGATGACCTTGAACTCTCAATCCTCTTGCCCCTACCTCTCAAGTTCTGGGGCCACTAGCATGCTTTACCATATCTAATTTATGCCGTGCTGGGGTTCAAACCCAGGGCTTTGTACATGATTTCTAAGCACTCTACCAACTGAACTGCATCCTTGCTCCAATTTTTCTAGACTCTGAGGCTCAGATCCAACTGTGTCACTCTACAGGGATTCTGTCAGGAGAAAACACAGAAGGTGTATTAGTAGCACAGATGGCAGACAGGAGCCTTGAGAGTCTGGTCCTCCCCATCCTTGGCCAGGTTGGTGTGATGACAGTAGCTTAATCATAGGTCTTCCCTTAGGGCGTTTTGGTTGCCTAGCAACCCAAACACGCTCAACCTGTTACCACAGAAACTTCTGCTAGGATGAGGAAATAAAGATGACTGAACATCAGCCAATCTTGGAGAATGGAATATTCTGGAACTTTGTATTAAACTAGGTATGTATTTACAGAGTTAGCCTGGAATCCACCAGTTAATTTCTCATTGAATATTTGTGAATAAATAAAAAATTTGAATTTAAAGGCAGTATGATGTTGGGCGTTGGTGGCGCACACCTTTAGTCCCAGCACTTGGGAGGCAGAGGCAGAGGCAGAGGCAGAGGCAGAGGCAGAGGCAGAGGCAGAGGCAGAGGCAGAGGCAGAGGCAGAGGCAGAGGCAGAGGCAGAGGCAGAGGCAGAGGCAGAGGCAGAGGCAGAGGCAGAGGCAGAGGCAGAGGCAGAGGCAGAGGCAGAGGCAGAGGCAGAGGCAGAGGCAGAGGCAGAGGCAGGTTAATCTCTGAATTTGAGGCCAGCCTGGTTTGCAAAGTGAGCTCCAGGAAGCCAAGGTTACACAGAGAAACCCTGTCTCAAACAAACAAACAAACAAACAAACAAACAAACAAACAGAGAGTATGGCATGGCCCGTATTGGCCTTGACATATTATGCAGTTATGGATGACCCTTGACCTAATTCTCATGTCTCTACTTCATGAATGATGGGATCCCAGGCATACACCACCATATTTAAAAAAAAAAAAAATACACGTAGGCATGCGTGGAGAGAGGTATCTTGTTTAGGGGGATTCCCACTGTGGGTAGCAATTTTCTCTATGGCGAGGTTCTAGAATTACAAAAAGGGAGAAAAAGGGGGCCTCCAAGATGGATCAGTGGGTAAAGCAGCTTGCCGCTAAGCCTGACAACCTGCGTTCAATCCCTGGAACACAACAGTGGGAGCATAGGATCGACCGTACAGAGTTGT
Organism: Rattus rattus; assembly: GCF_011064425.1. Classification (NCBI taxonomy): domain Eukaryota; kingdom Metazoa; phylum Chordata; class Mammalia; order Rodentia; family Muridae; genus Rattus; species Rattus rattus. The sequence goes on along the minus strand of NC_046155.1, from coordinate 179,239,513 downwards.
CCTCAGAATTCCACACTCTCCAACTTGCTCCTTCTATTCTCACACACGTACACAGTTGAAAACAAATTTTAAAGGAGAAAGGAAGACGAGCACCAGCATTCGCCTTTGTACTTCTAGACTCTGGGCACGATGGGAGCAGTTGCTCTAAGCTCTTCTCATGTCGACTCCCCTCTCCGTGACAGACTGTATTCATGAAGCCAAAAGTAAACTTTCCCCCCTTAAGTTACTTGTTACAAGTATTTTATCACAGCAATGGGAAAAGTGAAGAATACATTGGTTTTTTTTTTTTTCTTGAAAATTTCAAAAAATAGTCCACTGCTTTTATATCCTTGGTGGGCGGGGCTTGTAAGAGTTTCAACCTTCTGAGTGTCCGGAGCTTGGGAACTTTCCGTGGCTTCTTGGGTCCAAATGAACCTACTACGTACAGAGTCACAGACTTATTTTCAGTGGCCCCTTTTACTTAATGAACATAAAATAAGAATAGTCTATCAATGTTGTCAAGCTAGGTGTACCAATGAGTTTGGAGACATTGAGGCTGGACCCCTACTCTGAACCTCTCCTAGAAGGGAAAGCACCATGATTGTCTCCCTGTAAGATTTAAAATTCTATAGGAAAAGGTAGAGGTGTCGGGGCTTTGTTGGGGCCCTTAAGGGGCTAGCTACTACTTACTCACAGTCAGAGGATGAGACTCAGAGTTCTATCTCTGGCCCTGAGTAGAGACACAGTCTACACTGCACTAAATCCTACAGTCTAGTGTCCCTTACCTCAAGGGTTAGTTCAACCAGGTGTAATGGTGCATATATCTCCAAAGCCAGAACTCAGGAGACTCTGTGAACTGAGGCCAGCTAGGGTTATGTAGAGAGATCCTGTTTCAACCCAAAAGAGGTTAATCCAATTGGGGTCTGTCAGTCACCCCTCTCCCCAAGGAAAGTTGATTCATGTGAAAGACGTGCTAAAGAAAAGGAGGGGTAATGATCTCCTAAAGCCTCTCCCTTGATGAAATTGTACAGATCTTCGTTGTTAACCCTTGCTTGCTTTTTGAGTTCTAGCACAGAAATTGTAACTTTTTGCCTATTCTTTGTATGATGACCCAAACACTAAACATGCTTGCCCTGACACTCTGGACTTTCTCATTACTTCCCTGGGTCAGTTCCACCCCACCCCACTATGCCTGAAGAACATGCAGACCTCCATCGCTGAATCTGCCGGCTTCTGTGGACCCTAACTTAAAAGGCCTCGCTTTCTCCCTTCCTCTTCCCCATCTTTCTTGTCACAGCAGCCGCTGAGAATTTCACCTGACCCGCCCCACAGATTCTGAGTTTTCTTTTGAGTCATTCTTTTATCAATGAAACTGAGAACCCACAAAAGGGAACTCTGACTCTCCAGTAACGTTGTCACCTCAGGTGAGACGTGAGGTGACAAGATGAAATTTCTCGACTTAGTAAGAAAACCACTTGCCGAGGTTGATATGATTTACTACACTTGACTAATTAATTGTGTATCCGTGTGTCTACACGTGCATGCTGGTTCTTTCTAGGTTTCCAACCTTTAAATTTACTGTCATTATGTGTTATGTATGTATGAGCCCGCACATGCCGTAGCACACACGTGGAGGCCAGAGGATGACCTCATGGGATCAGCTGTCTCCTTCCACCCTAGCGCGAGTTCCAAAGAGCAAATTCAGAGCACCAGGCGTTTACAGCGACTGCCTTTACTAGCTGAGCCATCTCATTTCTTCCTGCAAATCTATTTTTTAATGACAGATAATTGTACATATTTGTGTTTTGACATATAGATGCACCATCAAATCAAACTAATTAACGCAGGCATCACCTCAGATGGTATATGATCTGCTTTATTGCCAAGAGGATGAACTTTCAGTAATCTTTCCATATGTATGTTTTGAGCTCTGAAAGTCCTTATTCGAAGGCCCCAAATGCTGTTAGGACCACTGACAGGTGGTGGCAGACTGGAGCCCATTCTGTCCCCCTTCTTCTGACCCCTCCCTTCCTATGCCCATAACCACTATCTCCGAGGGAGATTTAGCAACTCTCTGCCCTTAGCAACAGAGGCAGGCCCAGACCATCACCATGGAAACTGCTTCAGGACCGCATAAAGGTGGGAGGAGCCAGGAACTGGAATTTTCCACTCTTTGGATTCAGTTCTAAACCATGACAGGCACACAGTGGTCCTTCATTAAATGTTTATTGAGAAAATGAATGACTAAAACATAATGCATACAGCAGGGGCGGACGGGAAGATACATCCAACCATTTTTGTTTTTAAAGATTTGTTTTTTATTTCCGTATATGAATGTTCTGCTTGTATACATGCATATGTAATATGTATATGCCTGGTCCCCCCAGAATCCAGACAAGATATTGGGTACCCCAGAACTAGAGTTACAGGGCATTGTGAGCCACCATGTGTGTGCTCTGGAGGAGCAGCAAGGCCTTTTAACTACTGAGCCACCTCTTCAACCCCTGCCCAGCCCCTTCATCCTCTGTGATGGACTGAGTTCCTTGAGCACACAGTACGCCAAACATAGAAATCAAGAATAACATTATCCATTGAGTTTTCTATTATTTTATCTCAGTAAATTAAAAAGAGCAATGGGTAAATAAGAACTGTGAATAGGGCTCAAATGCTAGGATACTGATCTGGCAGGCCTGACAGCCTGGCCCCAGGATCACGTAAATTGGGTGGGGTGGTGCACACCTGTAATCTCAGCACTCGGGAGGTAGAGGGACTACAGAAGTTCAAGGTTGGTTTCTGTTTGGCTTTTGTTTCAAGACAGAGTGTCTCTGTGCAGCCCTGGCTATCCCGGAACTTACTCTGTAGTCTAGGCTGGCCTTGAACTCAGATCCGCCTCCGCCCCCTGAGTGCACCATCATTGCCCAGCTAAATTCACAATTGTTATCAGGTACGTAGTGGGTTCAGGAGGCCTCAGCCATAGGCTCAATATCCTTACGAAGGATGTCTCCAAAGAGTAATCTGCATCCCCGCCCTATGAGAACACAGCAGGAGGCAGGCTGCAATCTAAACTCACCCTCAGCAGACAATGATTCTGTTGCTGCTCTGATCTCAGATGTGCAGACCTTCAGAAGAGTGAACATTTTGCTTCTACCATGAAAAATATTTATTGCATTTATTTAGGAGGTGTATTATGAGTGTACATGCCACAGCATGCATGTGAAGGCCAGAGGGCCAATTTTGAAAATCAGTTCTTTCCTACCACATTGGTCCCAGGGATCAACCTGTGTTGAGGTTTTGTCTGTCCTTCATCTCCCATTTACCTTCCTCATGCATTAGTTCCAACTTCTAGCAATTTATAGATCCAAATATGACTTTCTTGAAGTGGAAGATATAGGTAGTCATCTGTGTATGCACACGAGGGCAGCTACAAGGTCTACTTTGTCTGAAGAGAAATTGATCAATAATGAGAAACTGAGTTTCAGGACAGTCAGGGCTACACAGAGAAACCCTGTCTCAAAACAGGGGGGTTTGGGTAGGGGAGGAACAGGATTTTCATCTACAGAATCTATCCACTTACTTATGCTTCCATCTAACCACTCACTCTTTCTTTCATCCATCCATTGTGTGGCCATCAACCTTCCATTCTTACATACATGCATACACATTCATGGAGCCACCCACCTTCCATTCATACCTATAACCATCTGTCATTCATCCATCTATCATCCATCACCCATGCATCATCCATCCACCCAACTAGTTATGCATCCATCTACATGTCTGCACATCTACCCATACATCTATCCACCTATGCATCCATCCATTTGTGCCACCATCTACCTATACATCCCTTTATCCTCACATCCAATTCCCTCGGCAGTGTGCTAAATAGCCCTCCTTGCATCCTAGTTCTCAAAAATTGTAACTATTGTCTGATAAAACAAAATGGATTTACAGATGTTCTTAGGTCAAACTTTTGAGCGAGAGATATTATCCTGGGTTGTATGTGTAATATGTATAATACAAAATGTTCTTATAAGAGAAAAACAAAGTCGAGAGGGTCAGCTTAATGAAGAAGCACTTAATAAGCATCCATGAGTGCCGAGGTTTAACCCTTAGGAGAGTTAAAGGGGGAAAGAGAAGAAAGCACAAGGGAAGGGGGTGGTCAGAGGGATGGAAGAGTGGAGGGAGAAAGACAGTTTTAAAGGCATCACCCCACTGGCTTTGAAAGCAGAAGAAGAAACATGAACCAAGAGATACAGGTGGCCATGGACTTTCTTCTCAGAGGCTGCCAGAGAAGCCAACCCTCTGACACTTGGCCCCATGAACTACAGGACAATTGATTTCTGTTGTTTTAAATTGCTCCATTTTGTGGTCATTTGTGATAACATAATAGGAATACCATTCACTCATTTACTCTTCCACCTAGTTATCACCCATACAACCACCCAGCCACCCAGCAGCCACACATGTATCCATTCCTTGTCCATCTTTCTATAAACATTTTATGCTTCCCCACAATCCTTCTATCCAGTCATTCATCCATGTTTGCTCCATTCATCCATCACCCATCATTCATGCATACGTACATCCTCCATTCATGATCTTCCACTGTCCATCCATCCGCCATCTATCCAGGATCCTTCCATCCCTGTATCCACCGCCTTCCATCCCTCTATCCATCCATCTACCCATCCATCCATCCATCTATTCAACCATCCATCTATGCATCCCTCTATCCATCCTCTATCTATGATCCTTATCCATCAATCCACCCACCATCCATCTATGATCCTTCATTGTATTCATCCTGCACATATAATTCTTACATCTGCCTTCCATTTATAATTCTTAGCCATCAATTATCCATCCATCCATCCATCCTCTATTCATCCTTATTCCATCTTTCATCCATTCATGATTCCTCTGTACATCCATTCAGACTGCTATCAAGCCAACAAAGAAATGAAATGTTTCTCCAAGAAAGTGTGAGTACTTTAAATATATATTAATTTTTATGTAGTGCATTGAAGAGCCACAAACTTTTCCTGTACTAGGCTAGATAGTATGTTTAGCTTTGTGAACCATATGTTCCAATTTACAACTCTACTTTGCCATTGTAGCAAAAGGAGAAAAAAAAAGCAGTTGCAGACAAAACATAAATGAAGGGTGTGTCTGTGTCCCAATAAAATCATGCTTTACAAAAACAGAGCAAGCCATCTTGCACGAGACTCCTAACCATCTGGGCCTGAAATGATTCAGCCTCTAACTCCCTTCCTGACCAAATCTCATCTGTGTTCTCTCCTATATCCTCCTAAATGCAGCCTTCATTACAACTCCACAGGAGTAGTGGCAGCCACTAACTGTAAGGCCTCTCTCTGTCTGCCTCTGTCTGTCTCTGTCTGTCTGTCTCTGTCTCTCTCTCTGTCTCTTTGTCTCTCTGTCTCTCTCTCTGCCTCTCTCTCTCTCTCTCTCTCTCTCTCTCTCTGTGTGTGTGTGTGTGTGTGTGTGTGTGTGTCTGTACTGGCAGGTATGCAGAAATAAGACAATTTGGAATGTTGATCATCTTCACCCTTTTGTTTCTACTATGTTGCACACTCCATTGTACCTCAGGCTAGGCGGCTGCACACTCCATTGTACCCCAGGCTAGGTGGCCCATATGCTTTCAGCCAATTCATCTGTCTCCACCTCCCTTCACATTCTCTGGCCTTTTCACACATGTACCAGGGATGGAACTCTGGGAGCCATCTTGCCAACCTGATCTTGGGGTCTAAGCTTTTCACATTCCTTTTTGGTTGAGGGATAAGACATGTAGTCTTTAGGCTGACCTTAAACTAGCTAAATAGCCAAGGGTACTTTTGTATTCCTCCAGCCTCTACCTTGCAGTGTGCACCATCTCCCATGGGTTTAAAATAAAAAGTTTTTAATGAAAAGAGCTTTTGAACGTGTGCTGAAAGTTAAAAGAATTTCTCACTAAACACTCATTTACCAACTCTCCAGTCTACTGCCACTAACATTTTTCTTCTTTTTTTTTTTCCTCTTAGTTTTAATTAAATTTCAGTTATGGTACAACTAAGATTGTCTCAGCTCTAGGAGGGCAGAGAGCAGATTCCTTTTCAGTACATAATGTTATTCTCCATGTCTGGGGAAGTGTCTGGCTTACATAAGGGGTTCGGTCGATATTTCTGATTGAATGCGGGGGTGAGACACTGGCCTTAGGAGATACTTGAGATTTCTCTCACGTCCGCGGTGTCTGCTGAAACCAATATTCGCTTTCCGCAGAGACACTGACGATGACGCATTTTGACGTGTGCGAAATGCGCACACGATTGACCTGTGCGGGGGACTTTTGACGTCTTTTGCCACGTTCCTCTCATGGGGTTCTCATCTTCTCGAGGACAGGTCTAGGAGCTCAGGCGGTTGCCATGGAAACCTCCGATGGAATCAGGGATGCAAGGGGCTGGGGGAAGAAGCAGAGAGAGCTGCAGGGAATGGAATTTTCCAGGCTCTGCAGTAAGATGGTGGCTTCAAAAACCAAAGCTCGCCTCGATCGCCTGTATCTGTTCTGATCCCTGGACTTTCTCAGTGACCATCAACTTCCACAGCCTTGCGTTTTAGGAGTCTGAAATTCTGGGTTCCTCAATTCCCCCCATTACTTTAAAAATATTTTATATTCTATCTGACTGTCTATCTTTTGTGTACAACCACCCCCTATTTCCCACTCTTATTATGCAAAACGCAAACTGTAGTTCACCCCAGATCTCGTGCCTCAGACCAGTGTTTCCTACTTAGGGGTGTGGGGGGGTAGGTGCATGTGAGTGTAGGTTCCCATGAAGACTAGAAGAGGGTATGCCATCCCCTGGATCTGGAGTTGCAGGCAGGTGTGAACAACCAGATAAGGGGTTCTGGGAATTGAACTCTCGTCCTTTACAAGAACAGCAAGTGTTCTTAACCACTGAGCCATCTCTCCAGTCCCTACTTTTTCTTTCTTTTCTTTTCCTTTTTTAGAGGTAGAGTCTTATAGGGTAGCTTAGGCCTCCTCATTCTCTTTGCAATCCTTCTACCTCATCTTCTCAAATGCTGGGATTATAAGTGTGAGCCGCCACACCTATTTGGCTTCTATTTGGCCATCCAAATTTATAATTTACTGGGTATTATAAAATTACCAATTTATGTACTATAATGCACCTTTATTTGTGAGAAACACATGCCAAGTGTCCCAGTGGATTACTAAAACCACAGATAGCATTGATACTTATCAATAACACAGAAGTTGATCTGGTAACCAAAATGGCTGCTATTAGTAGCCTATAGAGCATGGGTATCCCAAAACCAGAGATCATTAACATCTCAGACGAACCCAAATGGAGTGGTGCAAGAGTTACATTATTCTACTGATAATCATTTGTACCTTTAAAAAAGTTTGTGCTTTTTATTTCTAGAATTCTCCATTTAACTGAAACTTTTAAAAAAAGGGTGCTGGAGTATAAAGGAAGGCCATATGTTAGCTTCACTTACATGGTCAGTACATGGCAGATCTAGGGCTCAAGCCTTGGCAGTAAGTCTCTTAGTCTGTAGTCTTTTTTTTTTAAAGATGTATTTATTTATTATATATAAGTACACTGTAGTTGTCTTCAGACACACCAGAAGAGGGCATCAGATCTCATTACAGATGGTTGTGTTCCACCATGTGATTGCTGGGATTTGAACTCAGAACCTCTGGAAGAGCAGTCAGTGTTCTTGTCTACTGAGCCATCTCTCCAGCCACAGTCTGTAGTCTTAGGCCAAGAGTTGCTTGTACTCAGATGTCCATTTGGAGGCAGTGCACCTGAGACAGGAGCATATGATCTTAGACAAGACTTTATCATTATCTGACTTCGGTTTTTTCTTGCTATTTTTCTTGTGTGACTTTTCCTGAGGAAACACAAAAAAACACCTCTTCACCCCAGACAGGGAGCTAATAACAGACCATAGCAAAGATTTCATGCAAATATATCTCCATGAACCAATGGTTTGTTTTGTTTTGTTTATGATATCTAGCATTGCCTGGATGATTCAAAGGCAACTAGGTCAAGGAAAGGTACAACAGGATGGTTGACAGCTCTTAAAGAATGCATTCCGGGAGCTTCCTGTAGAGTCTCCACTGAAGAGACTCCTGTACAGTCTATATCTCCATCTCCACTGGATTACTAGGGAAGAAGCCTTTCTTCCTTAGTAATCATTACTGTTTATATAACACTAAGAAGAGGTCTTGTGGGTCTTGTAACTTCCTAAGCAATTTATTCACAATATACAAAGTTGTTCACTTACCCAACCATCCATACAGCAATCCTTTACATATCTAGTTTTTATAGTTTGCTTATTTTCATTTTATGTGTGTTGCTGTTGTGACTACCTGCAAGTCTGTGTGATAGTGTCAGATCATGGAGTTACATACAGTTGCGTGCTGCCATGTAGGTTCTAGGAATTGAACCTGGGTCCTCTAGAAGGGCAGTCAGTGCTCTTAATTACAGACAAAGCTTGCCTCAAACTCAAAGATCTGCCTGCTTTGGGCTCTCAAGAGTGGGATTAAAGATGTGTACCAACATGCCTGACCACACATCTATTTATTATCCCATCCATCCATCTATCTATCTATACATTTATCCTTCTGTCTCTCTGTTAACCCTTCCATCCACATTTCTATTCATCCACCCAGACCAGATTTCCATCCATCCATGTATTTATTAATCAGCTCATCAATCATCCATCCATTAACACATCCATCCACTCATGCACCCATCCTCCCACCCATCCATCCATCCATCCATCCATCCATCCACCCACCCACCCACCAACCCACCCACCCATCCCTTCATCCATCCATCCACTCATCCAAGAAAGGAAATAGATTCTGAAAAATATTGTTAATAACTTCCTTATACATTTCCGTGTTGATCCTTTATGTATAGTTAATCTAAAGGCCTCTGCACAACCTCTGCCCAGTTCACACTCTGAATCCACCTTCATACCTTTTCTCTTTTGCTCTGCTCCCTTGTGTTCCTCTGACACAACAGTTACCCTCCAGCTTCACGTGCTTCCAAGTCAGGCTCCCTTCTATCTACAGTGGCCATTTCCCTAATAACCTCAAGGCCCTTCCCTCCTCACTCCATTCAGGCCCTCTATAACAGCATCATCTCCAAGAAGAATCCCTCAACAGAGCTCCTCCCAAAGGACCCTCTGTTCCTCTCTGCGTCTCATCTGCTTACATTTTGTAGAATTGGCCCCCATCAGCTGTTTTAGGCTAAAATGATTGCCAGATGAGTCCCAGCAGTGAGAGAGCTAACAGGGAGAGTTAGCCTTGTCTTCCATTTTGTCAACTACTTTTAACTGACTCTCCACTCACAGTGGGACTTTAGTAAGTATATTCAGAATAAACACATATCAACAGTTACTTTTTGTTCCACCTTTTGTGGACAGGAGCTCACCATGTAGCCATGACTGGCCTCAAACTCACCATTGCCCTGCCTTGACCTCTCAAGTGTGTATGACCTTGTCCAATACACACATACACATATGTGTGTTTTGTATGCACATATATGCATATAATATATATGTATATAAAACTGTGCATGTGTGCCAATGTGTTTCTAATATATGTTATATATAATATACACATATATGTATATTAAATCTGATTCTTAGAATGAATGTATGGTTCACATAATAATGGAAACGGTATTTTTATTTCTCCATTGGTTTTGGTTCTCTGGGTGGAAAACAGAATGTATGAAATGTCAAATAGGTCAGTGAGTATAATATGCCTATGTATCTAAGTATCTAGACAGGCATCCGGATATGAATATATACTGGATAAATGAATGGTGAGATATAAACTACAGTGAATCTTAACTTTACTTTGAATCAGTAGAAGCTGACACTTTGCCACTCTCCTACTGCAAAGACCGGAACAAGTGACGCAGTTCAATGTGAACAAAATACAAGATGCAGGGCTGAAGCAGAGCCTAGGCAGCCAGCCTCACCCGCTCCAGTGGCATGACTCTGACGTCCACCTGAGTCTCCTCCACTCCCAGCTCAGGAGCCCACACAGTCTGCAGCAACAGGGGCTGGCTCAGGCTGTTGCCAGGGAAACCGCAGCAGGAGGTGTGTGTGTGTGTCTCTCTCTCTTTCTCTCTCTCTCTCTCTCTCTCTCTCTCTCTCTCTCTCTCTCTCTCTCTCTCTGTGTGTGTGTGCAGAAGGTAGGGAGAGGTGGGGAGGAGAAACAGGACAGCGTGATCCTTAAGGACAGGGATATTCTATCCCCCCCAAATCAGACCATATGCAGATTCTACACACACACACACACACACACACACACACACACACACACACACACACACACACACGGCCTTCAGCACATGTGAGAGAGCCAGTGTCTGTGTTCTGACACCATTTTGTGGTGGGCAGAGCTTCCTTCCATCACAGTGAAATTTGTTCTTCGAGACGCAGTTGTGCAGATGTTTCCATCCTGAGCCTGGGGACTTGAGATGGCCCAATGACCTCACCCTCTCTACAGTGAAACTGCTGTGAGGAGAGGAATTGGGCATGGGGAAGGTGGGGTGCTGACTGTTCCCACAGGACACCTGCGCTGTCTGCAACTCACATCAGTACTCTGGGACCCCCAACAGAGCCACAGAGAGTCAAGTCACCTCCACCCAGGGAGTCAGCACAGTGCAGCTGAACTCTGAGTATGCAGAGGACGCAGGCAGTGGAGTGCTGGGCTGAGGCAGCTCCAGGCTCAGGGAAGAGCAAGCATGAAGCATGACACACTTCCTGTTTGACAGGAACGTGGTGAAAACCACTGGCTTCTGAAATTAAGTGAGCAAAGGAGCAACGGAATGGAGGGACAGACAGATAGTTAGCCGCCCGGACAGCCATGCTTCTTCCCGTGTAGGCCTTGGGTTTAGTGGTCTACCCTCACATTCCTGTGATTCTCAGCTATTTTCTCTTCTTGTTATTTTTAAATTTTAATTGTGCTCATTTATTTTTGTGAGGGGAATGGTAGGTGCATGAACTCTTATGCGGGTCCTCAGGTTGAGTGTTCTTTCAGGTTCTAACAGTCATGGCTTCAGTTTGTGTTTTGCAAGTAAAATCCAGTGACTACTGTTTCATCACCTCTGACCTGTCTGCTTCTTGGATCCACTTCCAGGCCACTCATTCAGGTTCTAGGCTATCATGGATTTTGGCGATAGTCGAATCCTCCCTTGAAATGGACCTGCCTTAGTGCAAGGCCCTGGGAAACCATGGGGACAGATTCAGAAAGTCTGGGAAGCCACACAGTCCTCTAGGGTTTCAAACACAGCCATGGCTGGAAAGGATCAGATCTCCATATATGGTTTGTGTCCTCAAAGCAGACCAGACTCTGTCTGCTCTGACGTGATATCTGTCTGTGACAGACTTTCCTCCTGGGCATGGGTTGCAGGACTTCAGGATCCTGTAGAGGTGTGGTTGCCTGGGGAGGCTCAGAGGTCAATATGTGGGTTAAACTCTGTATCTGGTCCTTCTCAGTCAGCAGGAAACTGATGAGACCAGCTCATTCCTACCACTGACGCTCCCACACTGAGCATTACCTCTTCCCTTCCCTTGGTCCCAGTCTTCCCTACCCTGCCATGGCGTTTGTGGCACACAGTTCTCCCTACCCACCCCCACGCACACACACCACCATCTTTCTTTCCAGTGTCTTTGTATTAGTTAGTTGTGTCATCATCTCTGTGATAAGAAACAATGTGAAGAAGGAATGGTTTGTGCCCACAGTTTCCTGATGGAGTCCATTATAGTGCAAAAAATCGTGAGGACAGTCACCTGAGGTAGCTGGTCACATTGTACCCATCATCAGGAAGCAGTGGTAGTGATCCACTCGATTTCTCCTTTTCATTGACTTCAGGACCCCAGCCCTTGGAATGATGTCATTCACACTCACGATAGATCTCATCATCTCCTTTAACCCAGTCTAGAAAGTTCCTTCATTGACAAGTCGAAAGAGGTTCGTGTACTAGGTGATTTTATAACAACATGTCAAGTGGACAATCAAAATTAATTGTCAGTCTCCTTTATAAGAACAAAATTATTTTACTCATTCATTCATTCATTCATTCATTCATTTGTAAAAGGCACATATCACAGCATGTGTGTGGAGATCAGGGGACAATTTTTAGAGGTTAGTTTTCTTCTTCCACCATGTGGGTCCCTAGAATCAAACTCAGAGGGTCAGGCTTGATGGCAAATGGCTCCTGATGACACCCCAAAACAGATATAAAGATAAAATCATGGAAATTTATGCAGTACACACACCCCCATGGTCATCCTGCTCTCTATCTACCTACCCTTCACCTTTCACATTCATTTGATTCTAGAGCACTAAAGATTTCACCACGTTCCTGTCAAACAGGAAGTGTGTCATGCTTCATGCTTGCTCTTCCCTGAGCCTGGAGCTGCCTCAGCCCAGCACTCCACTGCCTGCGTCCTCTGCATACTCAGAGTTCAGCTGCACTGTGCTGACTCCCTGGGTGGAGGTGACTTGACTCTCTGTGGCTCTGTTGGGGTCCCAGAGTACTGATGTGAGTTGCAGACAGCGAGGTGTCCCTGTGGGGAACAGTCAGCACCCCACCTTCCCCATGCCCACCTCTCCTCACAGCAGTTTCACTGTAGAGAGGGTGAGGTCATTGGGCCATCTCAAGTCCCCAGGCTCAGGATGGAAACATCTGCACAACTGCGTCTCAAAGAACAAATTTCACTGTGATGGAAGGAAGCTCTGCCCACCACAAAATGGTGTCAGAACACAGACACTGGCTCTCTCACATGTGCTGAAGGCCTACTGTGTTCAAGTTGTGTGTGTGTGTGTGTGTGTGTGTGTGTGTGTGTGTGTGTGTGTGTGTAGAATCTGAATATGGTCTGGTTTTGGGGGGGAGAGAACAGCCCTGTCCTTAAGGATCACGCTGTCCCTTCTCTAATTCCTCATTCCCCTCTTGCTGCAGTTTCCCTGGCAACAGCCTGAGCCAGCCCCTGTTGCTGCAGACTGTGTGGGCTCCTGAGCTGGGAGTGGAGGAGACTCAGGTGGACGTCAGAGTCATGCCACTGGAGCGGGTGAGGCTGGCTGCCTAGGCTCTGCTTCAGCCCTGCATCTTGTATTTTGTTCACATTGAACTGCGTCACTTGTTCCGGTCTTTGCAGTAGGAGAGACATGTTGGGCCAAAGCCTCCACTGATTAGAAAGCTGTGAGCTCCAGCAGCACAGCAGCATGTGTTCTCACTGTTCCCTTAGGGCTTATTTACATGTGTGCAAAGAAGTAGGCAGGTATCCAGACCTCCGAGTGTTCATGGATCTCTTTTATGTCTTCCCTGACCTTTCATGAAAACATGCAAGCAATAATAGTAATAATAATAATAGCAACAAACACAAACCCTATTCGTGTGCTCAGATAGATCATATACCTACCCCTACGCGTCGAGGTGGGCGAGTGTGTGAAAGCGCTCTTCTCCATGTATGATGACTTCAATTTGTTCCCTAGAAATACACGTAGGGACGGAAAGGACCCATTTCTGCAAGTTGCTGTTTTCTACATATAGGGTGGTACATGAGATCTCTCTCTCTCTCTCTCTCTCTCTCTCTCTCTCTCTCTCTCTCTCTCTCTCTCCCTCTCTCTCTCTCTCTCTCCCTCTCTCTCTCTCTCTCTCTCCCTCTGTGTCTCTGTCTCTCTGTGTGTCTGTTTCTCTTTCTCTCATACACACAGACACAGACATGCACACACACACACACACACACACACACACACAAAACCAATGTAAAAATTTAATTTTGAATATACTTACTAAAGTCCCACTGTGAGTGGAGAGTCAGTTAAAAGTAGTTGACAAAATGGAAGACAAGGCTAACTCTCCCTGTTAGCTCTCTCACTGCTGGGACTCAGCTGGCAATCATTTTAGCCTAAACCAGCTGATGGGGGCCAATTCTACAAAATGTAAGCAGATGAGACGCAGAGAGGAACAGAGGGTCCTTTGGGAGGAGCTGTGTTGAGGGATTCTTCCTGGAGATGATGCTGTTAGAGAGGGCCTGAATGGAGTGAGGAGGGAAGGGCCTTGAGGTTATTAGGGAAATGGCCACTGTAGATAGAAGGGAGCCTGACTTGGAAGCACGTGAAGCTGGAGGGTAACTGTTGTGTCAGAGGAACACAAGGGAGCAGATCTGCCTGGTGGGGAGTGAGCAAAAGAGAAGGGATGGACATATAAATAACTGGGTAAATGAGTGGGTGAGAAAACTCATGAATGGACGGGTAGAGAGAAGCATGGATGGGCAGATAGATCTATGAATTAATAAGCGGATAAGTGAATGAATACATGGATGAATGAATGGGTGGATGGGCTACTGGATAAATGGATGAATTAATAGATACATGGGAGATTCACTGATTTGTTCATTAATTAATATTAATTGAGAGATACATGAATGAAGAATGGGTGAATGAATGAATGAATGAATGAAGAATAGGTGAATGAAGGATGGGTGGATTGGTTGATGGAAGAATGAAAAGGTGGATGCAAAGGCTGAGGAACGTATGAGTTGACCATTGAAAGACAAAAGTGTGGATGAAAGTATGTTTGAATCTTTAGATGGGGATGTGCATGGGTTTTTTTTTTTTAATAAATATCTAATTGGTTGTATGGCTATTTCTCAGAAATACACTTTTATTTCTTCTTCAAGGATCATTTTTGATTGTAGAGTTTCCCTGGTTTTTATCCCAGCTCATCCAACTGGGTAGGTCATGATTGAGATACGTGAACATAGACATTTTTTGGTAGTAAAGAATTGGTATATAAATGACAATGGGAAGATGTATAATATAAAATTAGCACAATATATAAACATTTCAAAAGTGCAAAACAGACAAGAAATATAAAGGGAGTTCTCTGCGGTCTCACTCCCTGGTTGGAGAGGAGTGTGGCTCGAAGCTGTGGGGAGCTAAAAGCCAGAGATCAATCACACGGGGAAGATACGCTATCTGCTGACTACGTGTTTTGGAGATGGACTTTACTCTATTTACAGATTTTAACGTTGTTAGATCTGAGGTGTCACGTTCCACACAAATGGAAAACATCACCAGGTGTGTAAATGTGTTACTACTGGCCAAACACTCAACCACAGGCTACTGCCACCTTTCCAAACAACACTCCGGAAGCATAGCTGATCCACATTTTCTGCCTTGATTACCTCACAAGCTTTTGACACTTCTTCAGCATCAAAATAAAAGTCCAAGTCTTCACCTTCACCACCACCACCACTACCACCACCACCACAACCACCACCACCTCCTCCTCCTCCACCACCTCCTCCTCCTCCTCCTCCTCCTCCTCCTCCTCCTCCTCCTCCTCCTCCTCCTCCTCTTCCTCCTCCTGTTCTTCCTCCTTCATCTTTCCTCAGTTTCCTGAAGCTTGGATTAAAACCCTCTCCTGCACTGGGAAGATGGTCTAGTGGTTAATCATTTGCAGAGCCAACATGAGGGGCAGAGTTCAGATCCCCAGAACCCATGAAAACAGCAGATGGCCATGGTTGCCTCCCTGAAATGGGGATCCTCAGAGGGAACTGACTAGGCATAACTAGCCCTATTAACAAGGTTTGTTTGAGAGTCCCTGCCTCAATCAACAAGGTGGGAGAGCAGCCGTGGATGATTCTCAACAAACATCAACCTCAAGCTTCCATATGCATGCACACAAATGGAGCCTCACATGCTCAAACACGATGTACACACATAAATGCATACTACACGTTTTTTTTAAAAGCTATTCTTTACTGTGGACCAAAGCAATAGATGTTGCCTGGTTTGTCTCTGAAGGATTTAAGGAAGACTAGCTAAGCAATAGGACTCATCTTGAAGCTAATTGCTTCAAATTCATAACACTGTGTGTGTGTGTGTGTGTGTGTGTGGTGTGTGTGTGTGTGTGTGTGTGTGTACACCCACATGCTTGCATTTCTTTCCTTCTACTATGTAGCAAAAGGGCTAAGCTTAGCAGCTAGTATGCAACAGTAATGGTCTTGGGATGTTTATAGATTCAGCCAGCACTGATAAGTGTGTTTTAGTTCCATCCCATTATTTCTGTGGCTTAGCAAGACTTAAGGGCTGGGACCAGCTCAGCATTCAAAGTGAAACTGGCTTTTTGTGAAAATGATAGGATTGAGGAGGAGGAAAGGATCACTGGGGAGAATATGGTACTCTGTGTGCTTCATCTTCAGCGTCCCATAGTAAGGATTTGATCTATCAAAGAACCCTGTGGACACAGGCCTCAAGCATAACGTGAATCCAGGCTGAGTCCTGGACTACCCCAGACCAGTGGATGCCACATGTTTGCCTTGCCCTATGTGTGTGTGTGTGTGTTGAATTAAATTTTTAAAAAATGGAAACTAATACAAAACAAAAACTGTAATATTGTGTGTTTTCTACACTACAGTTAGTTACCTTCCTTGATCTAAGGTGATTTCTATGTATTTTTAAATTACATTTATTTTTATTTTATTTTATTTTGTGTGTGTATACATTCACATGCCATAGTACAAGTGTGAACAGAGGACAGCCTGCAGGAGTCAGTTCTATCCTTTCATCGTGTAAGTCCCCAGGATCAAACTCAGGCAGAGTTTCATTAGGGCTACTTACAGGAGCTAGGGGAGGTGTCCATTCCAGGAGCATAGTCAACTTGCCAGCAGCTACACCACTAACTTCGGGTGGTTTTAATCACTAATTTGGGATGATTTTAATCACTCAAGAACATTTGGCAATGTCTGAAGACATTTTGGGTTACCACAAAGGGAAAGGTGATTTGTTCTGGGTACTCCTAATGAGCAGAGGTCAGAGTTGTCATTCAGCATGCTGTAGTGCCCAGGACAGCCAGTTGCTTTTATACAAAGAATTATGAAGGTCCAAATGCCAGCCATGCTGAGACTGAGCAAAGCCATGCTGTACAATAGGAACTTCTCCCACAAGCATATCGGAAAGCAAGTTTGGCATCACGGTGTGGAAATGTGAAATGTGCTCACACTAGAGCCAACTGTGTACTGAGCCCCTCACAAACACATAGGACAGGAATGCATTGTGTCAGACAAGGGAGAGAAAAGGCAGCCAGCCCCAGGAAATTAAAGAAAAGCTGGCTATCGGTTGCATCTAGGGACACGGCGTGCCGAGCAGACAGCTGTGGTTTCAATGCTCTGCTGGCCATCGTGAGCTGCTTCCAAGAAGCTGCTGACCCCCTGAGTCCTGTGGAAATGCAGTTACTTCCTGGACCTCAGGTGAACCTTTAGCTCACCTCCCATAGGATTCCACCCACAGTGAGTCCTGGGAACCCAGCTTGAATTTTGCAACTGGATCCTGTCTTGAAATTTATATTGTGTTCTTGGATACTTTAGACTGTGTGTCAAAAAGCTTCTCCCACTGGTACCTTGGTCTTTCTTTCAAACCTTGACCAATGCAAGCTGGGAAGATGGTTCTGTTGGTAAAACACTTGTTTTGTAAGCACCAGGACCTGAGTTCAGTCTTCAGAGCCCATGTTAAAAAAAAACAGCTTTGCTAACACATCCTCTAATCCCAGCCCTGGGAAGACAGAGACAGGAGGATCCCAGGGGCTCACTGTTCAGCCAATCAAGCCTAATTAATGATCTGCAGGTCTACAGGAAATCGTCTCTCAAAGACAGCGAATGGCCCATTCCTGAGGATAACACAAAAGGCTTTCCTCTACCCCGTTCCCCAAAACACACACACACACACACACACACACACACACACACCAGACAAATGAATTTTGGGGGGTGTGTTGTTAAGGAACAATTGTTTGGTGATACTTATTAAAAGTACAAGAGAGACTCCCTTCTGAACCATCTCAGTGGGTATAGGCAATGGGATTTGTGCAGTCAAGAGACACATTGAGTTCACTGCAGCAAAGATGTGTGAGAGATTTAGATCAGAGTGTGGGGCCATCAGTGGACAGAAAACCGATAGGAGAAATCATCAGGTACAGGGGACATCCCCCTACTGCCTCTTGGGGATGGCAGAAGGATGCCTGATGAGAGACTGATGGTATCTCAAGACTACGGAGCATTTAAATCATAGCCCTCTGTTGTGACCAGATGCATCTGGTTATGCTTTAGTACCCTGGGGCTGGCTGCCCTTTCACCTCTTAAGGAACAGACCCAACAGGTTCTTACTGAAACCCAGTTGGAGACTGGGGAGGGGTGGGGGTGAGAATCTAAGTTGGTAGAGTTCCGGCCCAATGTGAACAAAACCCCGAGTTCCATCCCCAAAGCTGCACAAGCGCGGTGGTGTATAGCTATGATCCCACTACCTGGGAAGTGGACAAGATGCTATGGAAACTTAAATTCATACTCAACTGCATAGCTAGTTTGAGGTCCACTTGAGATATACAAGACATTATTTTAAAAAAAAAAATGGGGCTGGGGAGATTGCTCAGTGATTAAAGCATTTGCTACAAAAGTTTGAGGCCCCAAGTTTGAACTCCCGAAATCCATGCAAAGTGCCTGGTAAATGTGGGCCTGTGATTCTAGCCTTAGACAGTGGGTGGCAGAAGGACATCCCTCCCTACAGCAAGCTGGCTAGCCAAAGCTAGCGGGCAAGGCTTGAGAGACCACGCCTCCGTGAATAAAGTAGAAAAGAGAGTGACTGAGGATGATTTGCAACATCAACCCCATGTCTCCACATGCACATACATGCTCCCTCATGCATGCAACACACATGGGAAAAAGGAGAAAGAATGCAACTGAATTTTGTAAGGAAGTATACACATTGGTACAGGACAAGGTTCAGGACCCTGATCAGAGTTTGGCCAACTGAAGACTATTTCCCAATATGGAGGGGCAGCGTTGAGAGTAGGAGAAGTCCTCATTGTCCATCAGCTCCCAAAGTTTATGCCCCTGTAGTATTTCTTTTCCCCAAGTATAGAGAGTGGGGCTTCTAACCTATGGAGAGCCACAAAGGAGATAGGAGGTTATTTTATGAATATGTGGTAATAATATGACCCTGTCAAGCCAGCAATATATTCTAGATTCTTTTTGTTGGCTTGATGAAGGAGTTGTACTGAGAAAGGCCAGGAAATGCAGGTGGTCCTGCAAGAACATAAGGCAAGCTTCCAACAGGAGTCAAGGAAGGGGCCTCCACTTCCTACAGCTGCAAGGAAACAGAATCTGCCAGCAACCCCAGGCTGCCTGGCCAGAGATCCTTCCCCAGTTGAGAGCCCAGACATATTGCCCCCTAGATTCTAGCCTTGTGAGACCCGAAGCAAAGAACCCAGCTGAGCCACACCCACTTTTGGCCAACTGGAAAGCTATTGTTTGAAGCACTAAGTTGGGGGGGAGTATTTGTTGGCTAGTAATTAAAAGCAAATTAATTGAATCTCGAAGAGACAGTTCAGACGACCTGAGTTCTGTCCTCAGTACCCATATCCAATGGCTCATTTATGCATGCAATTCCATGTCCAGGAAACCCTCTTTCTGGATTCTGAAGGGGCACCCGCATTCACACATGCACACACACAAACACCATACCACATATGCACACATACTACACCACACTACACACACACACACACACACACACACAGCATGCCACAGATGCACACATACATCACACTACACCAAACACACACACCCTACCACATATGTATGCATGCTACACCTCACCACACTAGACACACACACACCACCACCACCACCACCACCACCACCATCACCACCACGGTCACACAATTTAAAATAAAAATGCTAATTTTTAAAAATCAATACCTATGACACAAGAAATTCTGGAGTTTTTAGACCATAGGTCAAGAGAAACCAAAGAGCCATTAGCATAAATGAATAAGGAATCCTATTGATACATGTTGATACGTGCGTATTTTAGTTCAGGTAGGGTGTAAAGGAGAGAAGACCTGTAATGGATAAGCCTAGCATGCCTCTTCTCAAGGGCCATCTGACTCTGTCACATCCCAGTCCAAAGCCCCCATGGATTCTTACTGTTTGTGTCATATCCTAGAGACAGTGGGGACCACAGGATTTTCCCTGTACAAAGAGACAAATTTGTTCAGATATAGGGCATTGGAAATACATATACCTGACTGTGAACAGGTACGTGTGTGTGTGTGTGTGTGTGTGTGTGTGTGTGTGTGTGTGTGTGTGTGTGTGTGTTTGTGCAGGTACAGAGAGGAAGACAGCCCACTTGTCTGGTAACTGAGTTCCATCCCCACACCACACCCCTGCTGGTTGTTGCTGGTTGTTGCTGGTTGTTGTTGCTGGTTGTTGCTGCTGTTGTTGTTGTTGCTGCTGCTGTTGCTGTTGTTGCTGTTGTTTACAGGGCCTTTCAGTGTAGCCCAGGCTAGCGAAGAGTTCCTGGCTCAAGCAATAAATACTCCTGCTTCATTTTCAAAGTGCATGTAGCTTTTGACTTTTTATTACATTTTAATTCGTTTTTGTGTGTTTGTGTACATGTGCATGTGCATGCAGGTGCATATGTATGTGCACATGTGTGCACCTGTACTTGCAGATACAGAAGAAGAAAAGTGGGATCTACCCCACTGTCTCACATTTCTTGCACAGGGGTATCTATCTGGAAGTCAGAACAAAGAGCGTCTCAGAAGCATTGGTTGTGTGCTGGGCTGTAATGGGTATGCTCCAAGCCAGTGCATTAGAAAATCGAAACACAAAGATTTTTTTTAGCCCCTGAAAAATTGGAGAATAATTACATGAAATGGTCTCCATGGAAACAATCAGCAAAACAACCTTAATGGACCATGTTCTATGTCTGAAAAGGGCATCTTTTGAATACTTTGTTTCCCGTGCCATTTCTTGCCATTAAATGGCTATGTGCATACACAATGGATCCCCCAACAGGCATTAAGCACAAAATAGGAAATGTTCTGGCCTGGCCTGAGCCATTATCTCCTGGGTGCATGCTTGGCCTGGGCTTCGAGTGGCTTCTACTCAGTGGAAGTAATTTCAGGGAGAAAAGACTGCTATTTCAAAGTTGTTTGTCTCCCGAATCATCCATAGTTCACTATATGTGGTGTTCATGGGTGCCCAAGGTCCCTTTGTCCTTTCAGCAGACCGTCTTTGCTCGTGTCATTATCTTCTGCAGCTATTGAAGCCTTTAAATGTCTTTAGCCTTCAATCTAAGTACCTCTCATTTGTCCGTCATTAGGCAAGTCAAAATTACCAGAAAAAAAAAAAAAGATAGTAGAAAACAAGAGATTTTTTTTCTGCACGTCAACCCTTTCAGACTCCCCAGCACCATTACTAGCTAGCCCTCACCAGGTTGGGTATGGTTCCATTGGTAGATGCTTGTCCAGCATACATGAGGATCTGGGTTTGGGCCCCAGCACTGGTATGAACTGGGTGTGTTGTTGGTACATGCTTCTCCATACCAGCACTTGGGGTGTGAGGGTAGAAGGATCAGAAGCTCGAGGTCACCCTCAGTTATCCCCCACTTCCTCTCTAGCATCTCCATGCACAGAACACCAGCTCCTCACGTCCTTCCTGCTAGCCCTCCATCTCTCTCCTCAGAACTCCGCACCTGTGTCAAAGACTACACAGAAAAGGAAAAAAAGTCTCCAACAAGCGGCCTCTGATGGATTCATCCGTACCTCCCTTCGCCATAAATTTGGATATTGGGAAATAGCTAGCAGTTCCTTTTAAAAAAATGTTTCCATTGCAAATCCACCTCACGTATGTTTTCAGTGGTCTGATTGTTTCTAAATAAGCAGAATGAGGTGGCTCACATGCATAATCCCAGCCCTTGAGAGAGAAAGGAGGATCCGTGAGTCTGTCTGAGGCCATGCCTGGCTGCACAGTACCTCTAGAGTACTGGGGGTTCTGGTGTGTATGCCATGCTCTGCTTGTGCAGTGCTGGGAGTCTTGGGGATTTTTCCCATCCAGCACTGAGACTATAAGCACATGCTATGTTGCCTGACTTTTTTTTTTAAATGTGAGTTCTGGGGGTCAAACTCAGGTCCTTGTGCTCTGCATGACAAGCACTTCACTGAGCTCTCTTCAGCCCGGAAAGCTTTATTTTCTATGGGAGTTTGGAGAAAGCTCTTACAATGTTAGGGGTTGAGTCGGGTCCCCTTAACATCCATATATGGAAGCTCTGCAGCATCCCCTGACTCAGAATGTGACTGTTTGGGGGAGGCAGGACTGGGGCAGATGTAATTAACTTAAGATGGACTCAGAGTTGAATACAACTGATATCCTTATTTAAAATGGCAAATCAGAAACCCGGGGTGGGGGCTCACCCTAGTAATCTCTGCACCTGGGTGGTGGAGGCAGGAGGATCAGAGAAATTCAAGGTCATCCTAAGCTACATAATCAGTTTAAGGCCAACCTGAGTTATGTGAGAACCTTTCTCAAAATAACATAATTAAAAGTGGGGCTAGGGGGTGGAATTTAGACACAGACAGGATTTAGACACACAGACAAAAGAGGACACAAAGAGACAGCCTCCTGCAAGATGAGCAGAGAGATCTGAGAAAGAACTAACCTAACACTGACGCTGGAAATCAGCAACCCCACGCGAGCTAACTCTCAGGCCCATGGTTTTTCACACATCTGCAAGGACTCCAATTAGGAATAAAGAAATAAACTCAAAGTATAATAGAACAATGGTCGACCCCCTTTCCTAGCTGACACTCTCCCATTCTCGCTGCCAGATTTCCTGGGGTGGGGGGAGGATGGTGGTGGCTCCAACCTGTTGTGAGGAGAAGGATGAGGAAGCCACTTCAGGTTGTTACCATGGAAACTGCTGGAGTGTGGGAGGAAGGACCAGGGAAAGAAAAGACACAGAAGCCCACCTTGTCCAAGCTCTGAGATCCTCCTGGGCTTGATGGTCTCAAACCTCATCTTAGCACATGGTAAATGTTCAATAAATATTTATGGGGCAAATCAATGAAGCTGTGCAGTGTTTGTTTAATGGTTCCCAACACATAAAATCATGGTACCTGAGGTTAGAGGTTTTCCTGAGTGACAGAATTAGAATCTACTTGCAAAATGCATGAACATCATTTATAAAAATCTGGTTTCAAGGCTTCGTTAAAAATGTGTGTGTGTGTGCGTGTGCGTGTGTGTGTGTGTGTGTGTGTGTGTGTGTTTTGTGTGGTGTGTATGTGTGTGTGTGGTGTGGTGTGCATGTGTGTGTGTGTTGTGTGTGTTTTGTGTATGGTATGTGTGTGGGGGGTGTGGTGTATGTGTGGTGTGTGTTTTGTGTGGTGTGTGTGTATGTGTGTGTGTGTGCTCATGCACATGAACACAAGCTTAAGCATGCTAAAGCATACATGTGGAAGACAGGACAGCTTGCTGAAGTCAGCTCTCCCCCTCCAACATATCAGCCCTGGGTTTCACAATCATGTGATCATGGCAGTAAGTGTGTTACCTGCTAGGGCATCTTACCAGCCCATGCTCTGCTTTTGTACATGAGTTCTGGGATCCAAAGTCCAGTCTTCACAATAAAATAATAAGCACTTTATCTCTAAGTCATATCTCCAGCCCTTTGGTTGTGTTAAGATGGGGTCTCTCACTGGCATTGAACTGATCTAATAGACTAGACTGACTGGACAGTGGTCCTCAAGGAAGCTTCTGATTCTCCCTTCTAGGTGCTAAGATTGCACTCGTTTACTGCCACATTCAGTTTTCTTTAAACATGGGTTCTGAAGATCAAACATGTTATTGACTGCACTATTACTCACACACACACACACACACACACACACACACACACACACACACACACACACACACACACACACACACACACACACGCAGGTTAAAAGGCCAACCATAATGGCACAAGCCTGTTGTTCCAGAACTCAAAAGGCTCAGGCAGGAGGATGATGAGTTTGAAACAATTCTGGGCTACTTGTTTCAAGTCAGTGTAGGCTGCACATATTGAAACCCTCTAAAAGTGTTTTTCCTTTTCTTGAACATTTGTTATCAAAATTAGGCCCAGTGTCACACACTCCAATCCTAGCACTTCAAAGGTAGAGGCAAGAGGATCACAAGTCCAAAGCTATATAACGAATATGAGGTTAGCCCAGACTATGTGAGATCCTGTTGGGTTTTTTAAACAGATACTAAAAAGCCCCTAACAGCCACAAGCATTGCTGGAGACCCTAGCAGACAAATCTCCCTGCTTCCACTAACTTTTTTCGACGATTTCACTTTCCCTATCTGTATTGGCTATGTTGGTGTCAGTGTCTGAACTTGCCTGCTTTACTACTCGTTTGAATTGCTGCTTGGTCTCCAGGTGGCCCCCTCAGTCCCTCAAGAATGACTAATGTGGGGCCCGCTTCTGTGCTATCAGGACCTGAAGAGTCCTGGCTTATTACCGACATTCACAGTACGTGATTCAAGCGAAGATGGAAAGAATCAACGCTTATTTCAAGTACACCCGTGTCCTTTGACTCTGCGATATTCCTTCCAGAATACATCCTGCGGGCACATCAAACTAAATACCTGGTACAATATGCATGAGCTCGCTCCTCTGGTTCTTCTGGAACCCCAGGGAAAGGCATGAAGACGACTTCATTGTTCATGGAAGGCCGTCTGTTCATTAAATCCCCATGTCCTCACATTGTGGAGGATTTCGCCATAATAAAGAGAAAATGAGCAAATTTTAAACCTATCAGGGGACAATGCCCAAGATGAATTGTTGCGTGAAGAAAGACAGGTGACAAGCAATATAGGCAGCTATTTTGCATAATGTATATGAGAATATAATTGTGCAAAGTAGGCTGCATCTAGCAATGTATGCATAATAGATTACACATAATGACCTGTGCGTGATTATGCATAGCAGTCTGTTCATAATGTGTGTGAATCATTTTTACATAAATGCATATGTAAAATTTATCTCGGGGCCAATACACATAGCATCGGAGATATGGAAATCACCCAGGAAGGGAGAGACGAAGCTCCAAAGCCTGGAGGTGAGAAAGAGGTCCCTTCTCCTGTCTCTTCAGCACTCTCGCACAATCCTGAAAGCTTACAAAGGATGACCAACTAACCATGGATAACTGTTCATCGAACAAAGTCAGAATTTGGCTTCAGAGAAGTCATAACCAGTGATAAAATGCCTTCAGGTTTTAATTCATGAAGGACAACCATAAGCAAATGTTAAACGATGAGCATCAAGGGCCACCTTGAAGTGAAAAGTAAAATACCAGTTCCGAGCCAGGTGATGGCCTACACCCTTAATCCCAGCACTCAGAGGTAGAGAGGGCAGGATTTCTGAAGTCAAGACCAGCCTGCTCTACAGAGCGGGTTCCAGGACAGCCAGAGTTACATGGAGACATCTGTCTTTAAAGTAGATAGATAGATAAATAGATAGATAGATAGATAGATAGATAGATAGATAGACAGACAGACAGATAAATAGCAAAAGATAATAAAATACTGCTTACATTACCATGTAAAAATATGTAAGACCAGAAGAAGGGAGATAACTCATTGGGTAAAGATTCTTGCTGGCCAAGCCTGGTGACCTGAGTTTGATTCCCATGATCCACATAAAGAGAAAAGGAGACTCTCTGAAGTTGTTCTCTGACCTCCACTTGTACACCATGCCCATACATGCACACCCGCAAAAATAAATAAATGACTAGATAGATAGGTAGATAGATGGATAGATAAAAGCATGTAACCACCAGTATAACTGTAATACAAGACACAAAAGATGTCTTTAAAGGAAAAAAAATGAATGATAGAGATTCACTAAGGTCAATGAGACAGCTCAGGGGTAAAGGCATTTTCTGCTCAAGCCTGGTGAAACAGAGTCAGTTCTGTAAATTGTGTTCTGACCACCACACCCCTGCCATAACATGTATGCATAATACATGCACTCAATAAATAAAAGTAATTTAAAACTCGAAAAATGAATTCATTAGGTCAAAAAAAATGGAGGAAGACAATGGATATCAACCACTGGCCTATGCACACACAGGCACATGCAGGCACATATGCACAAAGATATACACACACTCAGAGGCATACATGTACACACAGGCACACATACCAAGTGCACATATACATGCACACACATACAAGTGCACACACATACATACATGCAATGTGGTCTTTATCATCCTATTCCATGTTGGTTTAAGAAATGTAACACTCAGAGGAGAGGTGGTGGCACAGACCTTTAATCCCAGCACCCAGCAAAAGCAGGTGGATCTTTGTGAGTTCAAGGCCAGCCTGGTCTACAGAGTGAGTTCCAGAACAGTCAGGGTTATACAGAGAAACCATCTCAAAAACAATCAAACAAAGAGAAAGAGGAAAGGAAGAACTATGACACTCAGAATACTCGGGCAGTAAGGTGGCTCATCAAGTAGACGTGTTTGCTGCCAAGCTTGGTTCTGTACCTGGAACCACACAGTGACAAAAGGAAAAATCAGCTCCTCAAACTCTCCTCTGACCTCAATACTAGTGCTGTCGTGGTGCTTAAACACACACTCCAGGCATGTCTGGCACACACACACACACACACACACACACACACACACACACAGACACACACACACCAAATTTAATTAAAATTTTAATTAAATTTTCTAAAAACGAAATACGACCTTCAGACCCAGCACATCCTGATTAGAACATATTCTGTTTCAGAAGAAAATCCATTTAACGACACAGCTGCTCAAAATTTTGTGGGGTTCCCCCCTCACCCTTTCTCCCAGGGTACAGAGTGGGCACGCATTTTACATTACAATTATTGCTGTTTCAGATGACGTTCCTGTCAAGGCTTTAACATTTAAATGACAAATGTCGTGTCTCAAAAACCCAGCATGAAAAGACACATCTCTACTGAATTGCTAAAAGCAATTTTCATTTACCAATTCCCAGTCGGAGCCTAGTCTTTGCACGGCCACGTAATTCCTATAATTTGGAAGATGACTCACTATGCCTGAGTCGTGACTCTGAGAGAGGCAGCCTCTCCTGAGGGGCCTAGGACTCTGTCCGGCTCACTCTTTGAAACAAAGCATCCTCCAGGAGGCAATTATTTTGCCTCATGTTTTTATTCTTTCGCAAGTCACAGGACTGACCTTTCTCACCAAGGGATTGCTCACTTTTCAAAAGACTTCTGTAACATTTCAAAGTTATAAACTACAAAATGCAGGGCTGGTACGATGGCTCAGTGGTTAAAGCACTTGTCGCCAAACCTAGCAACCTGAGTCAGTGCTACAGGTTGTCCCTCTGACCTCCACAAGCAAGACATGTCACATTGTTCTCTCTCTCTCTCTCTCTCTCTCTCTCTCTCTCTCTCTCTCTCTCTCTCTCTCTGTCTCTCTGTCTCTGTCTCTCTGTCTCTCTCTCTCTCTCTCTCTCTCTCTCTCTCTCTCTCTCTCTCTGTCTCTCTCTCTCTCTCTGTCTCTCTCTCTCTCTCTCTCTCTTTTCTCTCTCTCTCTCTCTCTCTCATGTAAAAATAAAAAGACCCACACAACATACAAGAGGATAAGGAGGAGAATTTGCAAAGCCCTAAACTTGCTTCCTCACACTGCAGAAATCAGGCAGGTCTGAGAGCCTAGCCAGCCCTCTGGAAGCAGAGTCAAGAGTGTAAGTTCAAGGACATCCTCAGCTTGAGGCCCTTGTGTGTGCCCTTGTGTGTGTGTGTGTGTGTGTGTGTGTGTGTGTGAGAGAGAGAGAGAGAGAGAGAGAGAGAGAGAGAGAGAGAGAGAAACATTTCTCTGTATAGCCTTGGCTATCCGGGAACTGCTGAGAGAGGCTCTGTCTTAAAAACAAAAATAACAAGAAAAAGAAGAAAATAAATTTTCTTCACAGAAGTACACAAACACTGTCCAGGAATACTGCCTATCACCCCAAGGGAAGTGGCACTCACAGGGTGAATATCTACGCTGCCCAGTTGGAGACCACCCCAGTTAACAGACACGGGTTGAGTGGACATCCAAGTCTACCCACCAGCACATCAATATTTGTGTTTAAAGACATTTTAGGAGTAGGTGTTCCATCCAAGAAAGTGAAACCAGAATGCAGACGAGATACCAGCCCATCCATATCCTCCAAAAGCATTGTTTACAATAGCCAAATTGTACGTTAAAAACAAGCCATCTCAAAATACGCCATGTTGGCCTGTCAGCTGTTTCAGACTGAAGCTTCCCAAGGAACTGTGGCTGCAGGAAGGTTCATTCAGTCTGCCTCTCCCAGGAGCAGCCGCAGACCATAAAGATCCTTCACACACCAAGGCTAAGGCAGAGCCTTGATGACCACAGGCGGGTGGCTGGGCTGCCCTGAACCTGTGTAAACACCCTGAAGTAGCCCTTATCTCCCCCCAGCCTGACAGCACCATATATCTCCTAGCAACAGCCTGGAGTTTACTCCTCTAGTCAGAGACTCATCTGTTTTGTCCTTCCTTCTTAAACATACTGCTCTTTGTCTGAAAAATATAAAGGCCGGCTTTAGACATCACCCTCTCTCTTGTCCACGTAAACTTAATGAAACCTGTAGAGTTTCCTTCCCTTCTCCAACCCAACCAGCGCAGAGAACTAAGCAGGAAGAATTTTTTGCACTTTTTATTTATTTTTTTTTTTAATTTTGTTTACTTACTTAGTGGTGTGTGAACATTCCACAGCATGCACACGGAAGTCAGTAGACAACTTTTGGAAGCCATTTCACTGGTCTTTAGAAAATTTCTTCACTTCTGCCCTGTACAATCAGTCTAGTTTCCTCAGAAACTATGGGCACCAATAGTCACACACACACACGCACACACACACACACTCACACACACACACTCACACACACACGCACACACTCACGCACACACACGCACACACACACGCACGCACACACACACGCACACACTCACGCACACACACGCACACACACACTCACGCACACACGCACACTCACACACGCACACTCACACACGCACACGCACGCACACACACGCACGCACACTCACACACACACGCACTCACGCACGCACATGCACACACACATGCATGTACGCATGCACCACAAATAAATGTAATTTATTTATTAAATAAATAAACTAAATTGTCTCCAGTTTCTCCACTCTCTCCAGTTTCCAAAGTCTCCCTAAGACATTCTGTGCTTTGACACTGTGGTGACTAAGTTGTCTTGATTTCCCTGAAACATTCCTGATCTTGGTGTTAAAAGTTCTGTATCCACCTCAAACTATAAAAGTAAAAAAATAAGAAGTAAAAAATCTCAGAGAAATAAAATAACCAATCTTAGCCAGGGTGTACTCATCCCCCACCCCCGCCTGGACCCATCACCACACAGAGGTTCAGGACATTGCTTAAACACACCCCAGAAGCCCTTGTTCCAAGGGAGACTCTATCCCAAGAACCCACCATTACAGAAGCATCACCTACAGCATGCCTTTGGGAACTGACACCTTACCTCAGCAAGGTTCCTCAGATTGGGCCTGAGCCTGGGTCTTATATTTAAGCTTTCTTCTGCCTCCAGTTCATATTCTTTCTCTCCCTTTTTCTCTTTCCCTCTCTCTTCACATCCCTCCTTAATCCTGGTGTGAAATTTCACAGTCTAATTCATTAGTTTTTTTTTCCTTTCATTTTCATGTATGCGTAATGTGCATGCACACAGATAAGCATGTCTTTGTAAGCGTGCAGGTGCACGTGTGTGTAGAATCTACACTCATGTGTGTGCACATATATGTGGATGCCCAACACTGATAACATCTACCTTATTCTCTGAGGCAGGGTCTTTCACCCATGTGACTCACATCACTAGCTAAGGGCTCCGAGGTCTGTCTCAGATGGGCTGCCTCACCTACCCTGCTTGTATGTGATTTTAGATTCTGGCGATCAGAAGTCTTTTTCTTACGCCTGCATGACAAGGGTTTTAAACTCCGAGCTATCTCCCCACCCCAACACTGTCGTACGGGATTGGCCTCTGATCACCTTTCAGTCTGTCTCCCACTAGGTAAAT
The DNA here is from genome assembly GCF_011064425.1 of Rattus rattus. NCBI lineage: Eukaryota > Metazoa > Chordata > Mammalia > Rodentia > Muridae > Rattus > Rattus rattus. The sequence goes on along the minus strand of NC_046155.1, from coordinate 179,209,534 downwards.
ATCTCAGCAGGCCTTTCCTCTTCTCCACTGCCTACATCCTGCTCCACACACGGCCTTGCCTGACTGAAGACATCAGAATCTAGGGGCCACTCTGCGTTCAGCCTTCCCTTCCCATTAAGTGTCAGTGCTATGAAACTGTCAGGAAGGCGTGGCGTCATAGCAGCTGCGATGTCTCTAGGCGATAGGAACTGGAATTTTCAGCCACCCGATCATCTCATGGGACTCTGTCAGATGCATGTTATGTGGTTGACTGGAATAACATCAACACTCAGGACCGTAACTGGACCGTGAGAGAGGCAAGGCTCATGGTGGCAAGAATTTGTTTAGAATGTTTTACTACTTTTTAAGATTTTCGTGTGTATGCTTGTATGTGTGTTGGGACAAGAATGCAATGGTTCACGTTTGAGGGATAGAGGGCAACATGTGGGTTCTCTCTTTTATTTATTTATTTTTATTTCAAAGCACCGGCTTTGCCTACATGTATACTGTGTGAGAGTGGCACGTGGGTGCCAGGAATTGAACCCAGGTCTTCTGGAAGAGCAGGCGGTGTTTTAACTATTGAGCCATCTCTCTAGCCCTGGCTTCTCTCTTTCTACCATGTGGGTTCTGGGGACCCATCTTGGTGGCAGATGCCTTAATCCAGTGAGCCACTACAGTGGCCCTGATTGTACGAATTTGGCAAAAACCTGAATGGGTGTACTCCTCTAAAATTCAAATAGTCAAAATCTGTGCCAGTGCCTGCCTTTAGTCTCTGAACTCGAGAGGCGCATGGATCCCTGAGAATTGAAGCCCAGCCCCATGTACATGGGAAGTTCCAGGCCAGCCAGTGGATCCCTCTCTCAGAAATAAGATCGACTTTGGTCACCCTGAGGATCTGAGTACAAGTCACCTATAGTATACATGTAAGAACGTATGTGTGTGTGTGTGTGTGTGTGTGTGTGCGAGTGTGTGTGTGTGTGTGTGTGTGTGTGTGTGTGTGTGTGTGTGTGTGTCCAACTGAACCATTTTTCCAGCCCTCAAAAACACCTTAATCCAAAGAACATCACACCCGAGGTGGTATGTGAATTCGGGGGTAAGGAACATCGTCCAACTACCAGAGGCATTTGTTCCCCTTCCTTTTACCTCATGGCCTTCCATCAAGGATCAACACATTCCATAGACTCTACTTCCATGCTCTTTAAAGCCTCTCCTTAATTAGCACCTTAATCAACCAGGACGCCCAATCAACTGCTGGCGAATGCAACAGTGTTCTATTTGAAGGGCTCCCCCTATCAATCCCACATAATCAAAGGAGCATTTAACTCACAAATCAGACAACGTTGCTTCTCCAGATCATGGGGACATAGAGTTCTTCAGTGAGTCCTAAGAACAGGAGCCAGCCGGATTGCTCAGCGACTGCCCTTGCCACCTAGATGGATGCCCTAAGGTCCACCTCTGGGATCGGTGAGCCGGAAGGGGAGAGCATTTGCCTAAGAGTTGTCCTCTGGCTTTCACACGCACACTGTGGCACACATGTGTGAGCGCTCACCCATCCAAATTAACAAACAAAATTTTTATTCTAAGTGGTGGTGAAGTGCAAACTCCCCAGTGGTTTGCATGTTACCTACAAGAAGTAACATGCAAATATCTAGGGAAGTCACATGCAGACCTTCCTTCTGGTCAGGCTTTAAGGTACAAAAAGAGAAAGACTCGAGCCTGCCAATGCACAAGATCTCAAATCTGAAAGTGGTTGTGACCCGCCGTCTCCAGACACACAATACGTTAAATCTGTGATTCCAGTCTGCGAGTTTATCCAAAGGTCAGGGCAAGATTGAGGTGACAGAGCAATGGTTAAGACTGCCAGTGCCTTCCACTAAGGCTCCCAGTATTGTCATTGTCGTGTAACAGAAACACAACATAAACTCATCAGGAGATTGATGTGTGGAATTACTGACGATCTGCAAATGGAATATTCTTTGGTCATAAATAACCTAATTTTTATTTTTTAAATATTATGCATCGAGGTGTTTTGTTTACATGCGTGTTTATGCACCATGTGTGTGCCTGATGCCCAAGGAGCCCAGAGGAGAGTGTCAGATCTTCTGGAACTGGAGTTACCTATGGTAGTAATCCATCGTGAAGATGCTGGGAATCAAACCCAGGACCTCTAGAAGAGCAGCAAGTACTCTTAACCACGGAGACATCTTTCCAGTCCCATTAAAAAAAAAAAAAAAAAAAAAAAAAAAAAGATTTTTTTTTTTCCAAGACAAGATATTTTTGTGTAGCCATGACTGTCCTGGAACTAGGTCTGTAGACCAGGCTGGCTTTGAACTCAGATCACCTGCCTCTGTACTGCTGGAATTAAGGGCATGCACCACTGCTGCCTGGCATTAAAAAAATAAAATAAAATAATAAATGTGTTTAAATATGGATACAAGATCTTCATCAAAAGAGTTCTTAAAGCAGCAAAAAATAAAATAAAATAAAATAAAATAAAATAAAATAGCAAATAATGCCAAGCTAGTCTGGTTTGGAAGTAGGAGAGGTCTGGTTGATAACTTGCTAGCATTCCCAGGATTATGTAAAAGAAGTCCTGGGTTCCATCCCCAGCATTACGTAAAGGCAGGTGTGGTAATGTAGACCTCTGATCCAAGACTGAGGAGATAGAGGCACGAGAAGCATAAGTTTAGGGTGATTGCTGCCACACCCAAAGACCCCAGTTTATCCCTAGAACCCACATGGTAGGAGAGACTATATTCCTGTCGGTTGTCTTTTACCCTCCACCTATACACAGAAGCACAAACACAAATAAAAATACAATTTAAAAAACAAGGGGCTGGGATTTAGCTCAGTGGTAGAGCGCTTACCTAGGAAGCGAAGGCCCTGGTTCGGTCCCCAGCTCCAAAAAAAAAAAAAGAACCAAAAAAAAAAAAAAAAAAAAACAAAAACAAACAAGAGCTGAAAAGACTGTTCAGTGGTTAAGAGTGAGTACTGGGGGTGGACGGTGGATGGGAGGGGCAGGCACGACTTTAGTCCCAGGGCTTGGGAAGCAGAGGCAGGCAGATTTTGAGTTCGAGGCCAGCCTGGACTACAGAGGGAGCTCCAGAACAGTTAGGGATACCAGAGAAATCCTGACTTGAAAAAACAAACAAAAGTCATGAGTGCTGCTCTTCCAGAGGACCTGAGTTCAATTCTTAGCATTCAGACCCAGTGGCTCACAACCACCTGTAACTCCAGCTCCAGAGGACCCAACACACACACACACACACACACACAAATAAATAAATAAAGCAGTTTTATTTAATAAATGATTAAATAAGTTTATTGAATAAAAAGTAAAATAATTTTTAAAAGAAAAAAAAAAATCCAAATAAACGAAATGATGATTTATATGGCTAGACAGACAGATGAATGGAGACAGTGGATGGATGGATGATGTTGTTGAAGGGTCCTGAGATGGGGAGTCACCCCCCCCCCTTTGAAAAGAATCCTGTGACCTGATCGGCTCTAAACGGTAGAGGAAAAACTGGTTAGAAGCAGCAAGCACTCTTGTCATTCGCCAAACAGATGGTTAGCATTAAGTATGCTTTTCTCATATTTTGGAAGGGGCTGCCTCCCACATGTCTGCAAGAAAGCAATGTTCTGCCTCCATCACTTGGATGTACATCCTGCCCGCGAGCCAACACCACCCCTAGCTCGCCCCATGGAATTCTGGAGACCCGAGGGTCCACGTGGCCACTCAGCCTCGTGTGAATGTTCTAAACGCTTGCTTCCTCTCCCTTGGAAATGTTCCCTCTGTCTGTCCACGTTCAGCGGGGCGAGCATAAGGGAGGGGGGGGTGCAGCCTCAACGGGGTGCGAAAATTTAAAAGGTGAAGTGTAAACATGTTAGCAACACAGACAAATAATAGCTAAGCCCAAGGTTTTGTAAATGTCATTTCTAATGTCAGATTTTTTAAACTCTTGGGAAAAATAACCAGAGGTGAGATATTAATGTTTTGGTAGTTTGTTTTTGCTTCCCCCCCCCCCAGATAAGGTCGCTTTTATCCCAGGCTGGTCTTGAACTACTGATTCTCCTGCCTCCACGGAGAGCTGGACTTACAGGTATTCAACACCAAACCTGGTCCACACCGTGCTGAGGCTCTCACCCAGGGCTTCGTGTGCGTTAGCCAAGGACTCCCCTACTCTCCTAATTAATTCCAGTCCAAATACAAAAACTTAATAATGATAGGAAACACGGTAGGATGAGGCAAGCCAGGTAGCATGTGTCACGGGCAGTATCTGCTCTATTCCTAGGGAAGATTGTGTTGTGCTCATTGTGGGTTTTCTGTGTTGCTTTTAATTCCTGGTGGCGGGGTACCTGCGTGTGTGCCTCCCTGTGGGCACAGTGGAGGCCACAGTTTGTTGTTGGGATGTCTTCTTCCATTGGTTCTCTGAGACCGTATTTTTTGAGATAGGGTCAAACCTGAAGCTATTGCAGCAGTCCGGCCAGTGAATGAATGAATCCCTTGGCTCTGCCCAGCTCTGCCTCCCAGTCCTTGGGCTACAGGCATAGGCTTCCACGTGCACCGTGTTAATGGTGCTGAGGATTCAGACTCGCGTTCTCATGCTTAGACAAGGGCTTCACCCACTGAGTCAGCCTTCTAGTCCTGGGTTGGTTTAAATTTCTTTGAAATACTGTATTTGTGGCATAGGACTGCACTGCAGCTGCTTAACAGGCTGAGACAGGAGGACTGCAAGCTCGAGATTTCCTTGGGGGCTTGGGGGTGGGGTGACGAGATGGATCTGGATCAGTGGGTAAAGAATCCTGTTGCCAAGCCAGCTGCCTGAGTTCAACCCCAGAGACCCGCAGGGTAGAAAGAGAAAAATCAACTTCCAAAAACTGTTCTTTGACCCCGCTAAACAATTCTATGGCATTTGTTCACACACACACACACACACACACACACACACACACACACACACACACACACACACATACTGATGATGATGATGACCATGCTGATGATACTAATAATATAATAAACTAAAAAGATAATCAGCAGGAGGTGGTGATGAGCCCCTTTATTAATCCCAGCACTTGGGAGGCAGAGACAGGCAGATTTCTGAGTTCGAGGCCAGCCTGGTCTACAGAGAAAGTTCTGGACAGCCAGGGCTACATAGAGAAACCCTGTCATGAAAATGCAAATAAATAAATAAACAACCTAAATAGAGGACAGAGGAAGTTCAAGGACAACCTGGGCAACTAAGTAAGCGCTCAAAATAAAAGTAAAACTAGAACTGGAGATGTGGCTCAGCGGTAAAGCATTTATCTACCGTGCCCAGAAACCTAGGTTTAACCCTCAGTACCATGTAAAAACATTTCCTTAGAGCAACAAGTGTGGGAGACTGTTTGCCTGCCTATCCTGTATGAGTGCTTAGGTTCCAGCCACACCACTGGAACCCAAAAGGCAAGATTGCACCAGAATAATTCACTTAGAATAATGAGATTGGGGGGTGGGGGTGGGGGACAAAGGTTTCACTTGCCTGACCACTACTCTGGGCTCTTAGTCCTCATAGCCAACACCCGTGTCCTCTCCACCAATAGGTCTGACTTGTACAGCTAAACATGACTAAACCCCACCCCCATCTTGTCCTCTGCATGAGAACTCATCACCAATTAACGACAGAGAACTAGTTTTCTACAAAGCCTGAACCCTATCCTGTCTACCTCCAGCTCTCCACATCTGGATACTTACAGATGCTTTACACTCTAGTTGGCCTCCATGCTGCCGTCAACGGCCTGAGTTGTCACATCTAACTGGGACCTGCTTTCTCACCTCCTTCCCATTCTCTTCTCAGAGGTTTCCCAGGATGCAGCATCAATCTCTAGCCAGTCCTCTCCCATTCCATGCCAAAAGAACTTGATACATGCACCAGGAGTGCTTCCAAAAAAACTCTCTATAACAGTTGCTAATAATTTTATTTTATGTTTTTAATGTAGGTAATATGCAAGATGTGTGTCTGATATGTGTATGTGTGTGCGTGTTTCTGTGTGAGTCAGTAGTCATGTATGCAAGTGCTGGTGCCATGTGTACCAGTGCCATATGTGTGGCGGTCTGAGAAAAACCTGAGGTATCAGTCCTTGCCTTCTGCCTAGCTCGAGATGGGATATCTTTGTTGCCTGTTACTGCGCATGCCAAGCTTGCTGACCCTCAGTTCAGGCATCTGCCAGTCTCTGGCTTCCCTATCACTGTGGGAGTCTTGAGATTATAGACATACATCATCTCCAAAGGCAAATCCTTTACCCATGGAGCCATGTCCCTGGCCTATTAGGTACCAAGATGCTTCCAACAATCCCATGATACTTTCTATTAGTTCCTTTAATTTTTTTTTTAAAAATGAGAATGCAGCCATTGCATAAATGCACTCATTATACCAATTCCCTGTGTAAATGGATTCTTTGATAACATTTTGATCATGCGGTTTGATTACGATGACCTCACATTACCATTTCCTGTCCCTTTTCTCTCTAGTCTCCTTCGTCTTTCTTTGTAACAGAGCACTGTGGTGTGTAATCAGCACTTGGGAGGTGGAGGAAGGAAATCAAGAGTTCAAGGTCAACCTCAGCTACGCAGGGAATTCACCGACGGCCTTGGCTATATGTCACTATATCAAAAAAAGAGGGGTTGGGGGAAGGAAGGAAGGAAGGACGGAAGGAAGGAAGGACGGAAGGAAGGAAGGAAGGAAGGAAGGAAGGAAGGAAGGAAGGAAGGAAGGAAGGAGGCAGGAGCCTGGGGAGATGGATCAGGGGGTAAGGGTGCTTACCACTCAATAAAAGCCCTAGTTTAGATCCAAGGACCCACAGTAAAAAAAAAAAAAAAAAGCAAAAGCAAAAAAACAACATAAAAATCCAGGTGTGGTCGTGTGTGTATCCATGAAAGCAGAGATAAGAAAATCTAGGGCTCGGTGGCTGCTAGCCTAGCTCTAGGTTCCGTGGAAGATCCTGTCAAAGGAGAATGTGAGGGATAATGACAAAGCAGGACCTCCCGAATCCTTTGGCTTTCTCACGTGTGCATGGATGTGTGCGTGTGCAGTGCCCTCGAATACTTCTGCACGCTTTTTATAATATTTTTTATTTTTGAGTTTGTAATATAATTCTATCATTTCTCCTCTTCCTTTTTCTCCCTTTGGACCTTTCCCATGAAGTCTCCCTGCACTCCTGAGGTTCATAACCTCTGTTTCTTTCATTGCGGCTACATTGTATGTGTGTGTATGTATTTCTAGAAACATAAATACAACCTGTTCAGTCTATAAATGCTACTACTTTATACGTTGTCTCGGGGCTGACAACTTGGTCTTGGGTAGACAAAAGGGTGCTCTTCCTTGGGAAAGACTAGTTCTCCTGCTTTCAGCATTCTGCAGTTGCACATAGTTCTTTGTCTCTGACGTCCTGCAAGCTTTGTCCCCTCCATGTTAGCATTGGGGTCATCGCTGTCCAGGTCTTATTTAGCAGCCATCTTGTTGAGACTTCACGGGAGTAGCCTCTGACATTTCTAGAATTCAAAGTCTACAGAAATTTTCCTGCTCTTCTGGAACAGAATCTTTCCTTCCCCCTTTCCCACTATGATCCCTTTAGTTGAGGAATTGATACAATTTTAAAAAGCAGATTGCTTTCATCCCCAGACTACTTTCATATACCTGCATGTGTATGCAAACACATGTGTGTGAGAGTATGTATGTATGTGTGTGTGTGTGAAAGAGAGAGAGAGAGAGAGAGAGAGAGAGAGAGAGAGAGAGAATACTTATCTACATATGAGAGAAAATATGCAGTCTTTGTCTTTGTGAGTCTGGTTTATTCCTAAGTAGAATGGCAACTTCCAATTTTCTGTTTCTTTCTTTTAAAATTATTTATTTATTTTAATTTAGTACCTATGGACATTTTGCCTGCATACATGTCTATGTACCACATTCATGCCTGGTACCAGAGGTCAGAAGAGGGTGTTGGGTCCCCTGGAACTTGAGTTACAGATGGTTGTGAGCTGCCATGTAGATGCTGGGAGCCAAACCAAGGTCCAACGAGTGTCCTTAACCACTGAGCCAGTTCTCCAGCCCCACCCATCCATTTTATCACAAATAGCATCATGTCCTTCTCTTTACTTTTACAACAGAAGAGAGCTTCAACTGGATCCTCAGCAGGTGATGCCATCTGGTCCAGGGGCTCTCTTGTCTTGCACTGTGGACATTCAGCACTGGAGAATTCTTTGCTTTGCTTTGTGAGTGTATGGGATTTGTGGGAGGAAGATCCTTTCTTAGGCTACTTAGAATTTTCAGTCTCTACCCACCACATACCAGTAAAGTTGTTATTTTTTGTTACGTTCATTTACTGTGTGTGTGCGTGCGTGCGTGTGTGCACATGCGCACACATGTGTTTATACCCACATGCATATAAGACAGGGGGCATCAGTCAGTTTTCTTCTTTCCCCATATGTGGGTCCAGGTACAGAACTCATCATCAGGCTTGAGAACAAGCCCGTTTATCCACAGAGCCATCCATTTAGCCCACAGATTTCGCTTGTGTGGCAAACCAAACCTGTCTCCAGATATTGCCAGGTGTCTGCACTCTTGCTGGAGATCAAGTTGAAGCTCACACCGATTCTTGTTGCCTTGCCCTCTCCTGTCTCTTGCCTTCCTCTAAAGTGGATCACGATGGCTTCCCATGAACATTTGCAATATCAAAACTTTAAACTGCTCTAATCTAAAGCTTTAGATCAACAGATACACAAGGGCAAAATAGTATATTGAAGTCCAGTTGTAGAGGCTGGAGAGATAGCTCAGTGGTTAAAACTCTGGCTGCTTTTCCAGAGGACCCAAGTTCAGTTCCCAGGACCAACAATAACCACCTGTAACTCCAGTTCCAGGGAACCCAATGCCCTCTTCCACCTTCTGCAGGCACCAGGTACTCATATGGTGCACAGACATACATACAGGCAAAACACTCATAGATGTAAATAAAATCTTACACACACACACACACACACACACACACACACAACACACACACACACACAATTCTGGTGTCGGGAATGGGGATCAGTCGGTAGATGGCCTGTATAGCATGAAGCCCACAAACCCTACGTAGTCACTCACAGCAAGCCCTGGGTCCAGTCTCTGTAAAACCAGGCATGGTACCACAAGCCTGTAAGCACTTGGGTGGTAGAAACAGAAGAATTATCCTTGGCTACATAGGGAGTGCCAGGACACCCTGGAAGACAAAAGTCTTCATTGTCTCAAAAAAAAAAAAAAAAAGGAAAAACAAACAAACAAACAAACAAACAAAGAAAAGGGAAGAACGGAGAAAATTTGTGTTTTGAGGTCTATTTAAAGGGGAAAGGCTAGAGAGATGGCTCACCAGGTAAGAGCAGCTACTGCTCTTGTAGAAGACTCAAGCTTGGTTCCCAATACTCACAATCAGGATGCTCACAACTGGCTGAACTCCAGCTCCAGGGAATCTGACTCCTCTAGCTTCCACAGGCACTGTACTCACAGATAGATAGATAGATAGATAGATAGATAGATAGATAGATAGATAGATAGATACATACATACATACATACATACATACATACACACACACAAGCACACATACAAGCATATACACACATACACATACATACATATACACATACATACATAATACATACGCACACAAATAAAAGTAAAATAAAATATTTAAAGTAATAGGAAAAAGACAGAGGGTCAACAGAATGACTCAGCAATTAAAGGCACCTGCATGCTATCCTAACAACCCAACTGAGTTCCCAGAACTCATGTGAAAAGGCCAAATGTGGGAGCTACTCATGTAGCCCCAGAATTCCTACATGAGGAAGACAGGTGGGAAACCCACCCGGAGGGGCTGCCTACAGCTCAGCGAATGACAAGAGAGGTTCCAGCCTCAGGATCGTGGAAGCAGAATCCTGACTCCTGAGAGCTGCCCTCTGGCATCACTGGAGCACTGTGGGATACCTTTGCTCATCCTCACAGAAACAAAAATAAATCTTAAAAGAAAGGAAAGGAGAATGAAAAGGAAAATCAGATGTTTGCTCGATTTCAAACACACCCCAGAACTTCAAAGACTCATCCTACGGAGGAAAACAAAAAACAAACAAACAAACAAACAAACAAAAAAACAAAAAAAAACAAACAAAAAACACATGACCCGATTGGCTTATCATCTTGATTGCCAGTCAAGATGATCGATAGGCTTATCATCTCTTCAGCCCTGCTATCTATGACTTCCACCCCCTCAGGGCAAACTTCACAGGCTTCTCCCCTCCCCCACATGTGACTGTTCTATTGTAAAATACCCAACTTTGAACTTTGAAAAACAAACACTTAAGGATTTATCAGCAGTGACTTTGGGGGTCTACCATCAGAAGGAATCTTCACTCAAACTCTCAAGATAAGAACGCTTTACTCTAACGGCAGCCTGCATGGAATGTGCGTCTCACATCTGTCTCCACGAGTATCCGAGCTCTTATTTCAAGGCATATATTGATAAACTACTCACATTCCAGACAAGACCACTAACTAACCTCAGTCTGGAGGAGTACGAGTGTGTGTGTGTGTGTGTGTGTGTGTGTGTGTGTGAGAAGGGGGGGGCAGAAGCGGGGCGGGAGGGAGAAAAACAATCTTTCTCCTGTTTCTCCTCCACTAGCTACAAGAGGGACGTGCTCTCTGATCTCAAATAGCTCTCAGACAGGGTGTAGAAGCCACCCAGCAGGAAACACAACCGTGAGACAAGGAGAAGTCTGAGTCCCCTCATTCATCAGCCCAGAGTTCCATAACGAAATGGCACAGAGTGGGTGACGTGAACAGCAGAAGCTTTTTTTAACCCCCCCCTCCCCGCCCAATGCTGGAAGCAGAAAGTGGACGCTAGAGGTGCCTGTAGACTTCGGTTCCTGGTGAAGACTTTCTTCTAGGCTTACTCACTTGCTGGAAGGGAGAAAATGGAGGGAAGGGGAGAAAGGAGAAAAGGGAATCCAGGAAAGTCCAGAATTGATCTGTGGGGAGAGGGGCTGGAGAGATGGCGGCTCAGTAGCCTCTTGCAGAGGACCTAGGCTCAGTTCCCAGTACCCACATCAGAGGACCTAGGCTCAGTTCCCAGTACCCACATCAGAGGACCTAGGCTCAGTTCCCAGTACCCACATCAGGCCCTTCATAACCACCTGGAGCTCCAGGCTCAGGGAATTTAAAAGCCTCTTCTATTCTCCAAGGGTATACACACATGCACATTCTGACACACAGACACACACACAGAAAGACAGACAACGGAGAGGAGAGAGAGAATTTAATGTATATAAATCTTTTTAAAAGTATCTTTTCCTGTCCTTAGAAGGAAAGCCCCAGTGGGGCCCACCGTCTGACCTCCTTAAACTTGAGTCCTCAAAAGAACTCTCTCCACAGACGTCATTTTGGGGTCCAACCCCCCCCATATCCAAATTTTGAGGAAGAGGACAAAACGAACACACTAACACCCTCTGGCAGCATGGAGCCTTCCTCAGGCTGTTCAAGCTTTCTGCCACCAGAGAACGTGGGATGACAGACTACAGCCATTCCACAGACACAGGGCCAGCCACACCACTGGACTAGAGTCTGCCTCCCTACTCACACACACTCACACTCCCTCTCTCCCTCTGAAATCCACAGCTCTGTTACATGACCGACACACAACCTGCAGAAGACCTGGGGAGGAGGCGCCATCCCTACCCCTATCTGAACAGAGGAAGGGAGACCCCCAACAGCTGGGTTGAATCGCTTGCCAACGTCAAAGAACAAGACTTACTGAAGAGTTTCTCCCTCATGGTGACTGAGTGACTGGAGGCTAAGGCCATCTGGGAGAGGTTGCTGGCAGAGCTGTCCTTATAGGCCGCAGGAATCTAGATTTAAATATATATGCATATGTGCTTGTATGTATATGTATATGTACGTGTATGTGTCATTGTGTATATGCATATTTGCATGTGTATGTACTTTTATGTGTATATGTGAGTACTTGTGTATCTACATGGATATTTATGTGTGTATATGTGTGTACGTACTTATGTATATATATGTATACATGTATCTATATGTGTATATGTGTGAGTTTACATATATATTTACATGTGTGTATGTGTGTATTTATGTATGTATATATGTGTATATGTGCCTGTATGTGTATGGATGTATATATGCATATATATATGTGTATGTATACATACGCATCTGGATATATGAGTATAAACCCGGGTTTACATCTATCTATATATATGTATATGCATACGTATATGTATCTGTACATGTGCTTGTTTATGCTTGGGTGTATGTGTATGTATATTTATGTGTGTATGTGTATGTGTACACATGTGCATATGTGTATGTGTATGTTTGTGCATCAGTATATGTGTATATATATATGTAGGTATATGTATGTGTATATGTGTTGTGTGACACTGTTCCTGGGGAGCTGTGACAAATGTCTGCTTACCACAGATAGGGAGCCAAGGTCAGAACAAATTAGGGATACCACCAAAGTCCCCTTTGGTGAATCAGTGAGTTACATTGGGGCTACTCACAGGAGTGTGTGTGAGGAGTTAGTTATAGAAGCAGAAATGACTCAAAGACAGCTTCATCCTCTAAACCCACTCCAGGATGACGACGGCTCACCGAAGCTGGGAGTCTGGCGCTCACTGCACAGCCTGAGGGCAGCTCCGCCGATTAGGCAGTGTCCTTTCTGGGTAGCTCCACTAGTCTCTGCTTCCTCAGGCAGCTCAGCTGGCCTGAGAGTGTCTCTCTTCAGTCCTTACTGCTCATACATGCTTGGGGGGGGAGGGGTCTAGTGAATCGTAGACATTTTCAGTGACTTCTTAACGCCCTTTTGTTGCTTCTTTCCTGGGCTGAACAAGCTTCCCACAAGATAGAATTTTTTCCTTCCCCTTGAACATTTGATGTCTTAAGGTATTTCCGTCCAAGATGGAAGGTTTTCTCCTTGGAGGGAACTCCTACACAATACTGTGTGTATATGTGTTTGTGTGTGTTTGTGTGTGTTTGTGTGTGTGTATGCGTGCGCATAATATGAGGAGAAAATAGTACTGGCTGAAGAGGGCTAAGGCAGGCAGGAAGGGGTAACCAGAGAGTGAGTACGAGCCAAGTACAAAGACATATGTATTAAAATGCTGTAATGAAATCTATCGTTTTGTTGTTCACAAACTTAAAAATAACAATAAAAAAAGAAGGCCCCCGGAGCCGTTCTTGATACCGAATCCTGTGGACCTTGGATTTCGTGTTTATTTGCTTCCGTCGTGTCTCAGTAAAATACCTCCCGTTCCTCTAATTGTAGCTGAAGCCTCAGCGTTCTCTGCCCACAGAACGTCAGCGAGAGACTCCATCTCTGACTTCAGGCAAACCTGTGCCTATGTCCTAAACCCACCGTGGTGGGTGGGATCTTTTGCTGCAGGAAAGCTGGCAGGCAGCCGGGGTGTCTCAGGCAATCTTCTCCCTGGGCCCAGCTTCCTCCCCTCCTTTCCGTCAAAGGGGCTTCTCAGACTTTGCTCCAGGAAGGTGGGAGCTGCTGCTTTCACGGGTGACCAACTTTACCCGTGACCGCGATGATCGATCAACAGCTTTCCTGTCACCAACAGGTCTGCAGCTGCTGCCGCTGGGCAGGGCGGTCAGCTCTGTCCCCTGCTGCCTGCCTGCCAGCAGAGGCCCCAGGCGGGTCAGAAGCAGTTTGACATACCGCAGCGGCCAACACAGCTGTTGAGGGGGGATTAGCTGTAGGGAAAACTGATCCAGTGACAAATGGTTTAGGTATGTCCGCCCCTGGGAAACGTGATCTCCACGGTTTGCACTATAGAAACTTGTTTGTTTCAAAAGATGAGGAACATGTTTGTTGTCTGTGTCTCCAGAGAAATCACAACGTTGACAGCTCTGGATATACCCAAAGAGACGGAGTACAAAAAAACCAATTACACGTAGGCTGCGCTCATAATCAACAAATGCTGGTTTGGGAATTGCTGTGTGAAGATTCCTCTCGGCAGCCTGCTCAGAATGTACGTCTGGTGACTTCTGAGCTGTCACAGTCATCACCCACAATTACTATGTAATAAAAACACTTCCCCAAAGGAAGATATATCCACAAGCACTACTCCTCGCGGGAGGAAGCCTGCAGCCGCAGGAGCCCGAGATGTAATCACAAGTTTATCAATATTTCATTTTCTTTGCACGAAGCTGATAAGCATTCATAGCCCCGGGTGTGATGGGAATGTATCGAGATTTACATCTTTCAACTTTCTTTCTAGAAGACAGTGAGGGGTTTATAATCAGGGAATATGGCCCAGCAAGATGGCTCCGAAGTAAAAATGCTTGCCGTGCAAGCCTATGACCTGAGTTTGATCCTCGAGTTCCACAGTAGGAGAGAACTGACTCCTCAAAATTTCGAGGCCCTTTGTGGCCTTCCACCGGAATGTGGTGGACTAACCAGGGCTACACTCTTAGAGAAACCTGGCTCCTCCTCTCCCAGCAACTATTAATTACCAATAACTCTTTAGTCACGGGTGGGACTCCATGCCTATCTCCCCTCTCTCAGAATATCTGGGCAGTGCAAAATGGACTTGATAGACTTTAAAAGAACAAAAAGACACAAAGTTGGGTGGCCAGGGAAGGAGGCTGAATCTGGGAGGAGTTAGAGGTGAAAGTGATATGATCAAAACATGTTGTACAAACCCCCCTCCCCCAAGGATAGGAAGAATATATATTAAAGACAAAACAAAAGTGTCCTCTGATCTCTTCAGAATGCCATGGAACATGTGCATTCACAGACAGACGGACAGACACGAACACACACACACCACACACACACACACACACACACACACAGTACATAAACATACAAAAACAAAATCAATAAATAAAAAGCAAAATAGAACTGGAAAAGTGGCTCGGCAGTAAAAGCCACCACTCCTGATGATCTCTGAATTATATCTCCAGGACTTTGATGGTGAGCAGAAAGAGGGAATTTACTCCGAAGAATCCTCTGACCACTGTGCAGTCACCACAGTGACTCAGTAGCTGAGAGCATTGGCTGCTCTTCCAGAGAACCCAGGCCCACTTTCCCAGCACCGGCTACTTGTCACTTCAGTCCAAGGGACCCTCTTCCAACCTCTATGAGCACCAGGCACACGCGTGGCGCACAGACACACATGGTGACAGGTCACCCATCCACACGTAAAATGAAAAAAATTTAATTTTAATTAAAAAAAAATAGAACAAGGTGGTTGTGTCCATGGTTTAGAAAGGTGACTTTGGTCTTGATGTGTGAGGTGGAGGACGTTGCCATTGAAGTCTGAGGACTGAATAGCCAACTGCATCTTCCTCATAGACGGTGATAAGCTGTGTGTCTTAATAACAGTGATCTAAACCATCGTGAACCCCACATTGATTTTATTCTCTCTCTCTCTCTCTCTCTCTCTCTCTCTCTCTCTCTCTCTCTCTCTCTCTCTCGTGTGTGTGTGTGTGTGTGCAGTGATAAACAGGGTCACTGTCACTGAACCTGAAACTTGTCAATTTGGCTAGGCCTGATGAGACAGCGTGCCTCAAGGACAGGACCCAATTTTATTCACAAATATAACATCCATCCCTTAAAGATAAAAAGCTCTTGTATAGAGTTGGTGTTTGAACCCAGGCAGTTCACATTCAGAAAGTAGTCATCACTGCTAATGACTGGAGCCTATTTGTTTTTGCTTTTGTTTGTTTTGTGTTTTTTTTTTTTTTTTTGTATCAGACACTATGGCTACACTCTGAGCATCTGGCTACTGCTCATTCATTAGCCTCTGATCTAGTTCTGGGACCCTTCGCGGCCAAGAGCTGCACTGGATGTTTAGAGTTCAAAGAAACGGAGGGCTGGAGCAACAGCTCACTCAGTAGGTAAGGTACCTGCTGTCCGAGTATGAGGATCTGAGTTTGGATCCTCAAAACTCACATACAAGTCTGGCATGGTGGCTCTTGCCTAGAACCCCAGCACTGAGGGGACAGAGACAGGCTCGATAGCCTGATACTCAATGGCTGGCCAGCTTAGTCAAATCCATGAGCCTCGGTGAAAGGCACCACCTCCAAAAATAAAAGTAGTACAAAGAAGGAAGAAAGGAAGGAAGAGATAGAGAGAGAGAGAGAGAGAGAGAGAGAGAGAGAGAGAGAGAGAGAGAGAGAGAGAGAAAGCAAGAAAGGAAGGAAGGAAGGAAGAAAACTATTAAGGCTGGTAAGGTGGATAAGCGGTAAAGGCACTAGAGAGAACCAACTGCTACAAGTTGTCCTCAGACATCTGCATACACACACCCTCCCCATACACACACTAAATAAATCAATGTAAAAATAAATAAATAAATAAATATGGTTCCTAGCTAACAAGCCATTGGCAGTTGATGACTGCTAAGGGAGAGAAAGTCAGTTTTCTCGGGGATGTGAACCTCTGAGAGACTGCACGGGCTCCAGTAGATTGTTTCACATCCACGCTCCTACAGGCAGTGCTACACGAACTCTGTGTGTTTAAATGAAAAAGAAAACATTTGAAATTGGGAAGGAAAAGTAGAAGTGGGGTAGGACCCCAGGGTCAATCCTCAGCATCGTGAAAACCAGGACACCTATAATCTCAATACTGGGGAAACAGTGACAAAAAGATTCAGAGTTCAAGGTCATCGTTGGTCTACATAGTGGGGTCTCTGGGCAGTCTATGTTCAGGGATCAAACTCAGGCCTACACATGCAAGGCAAACGCTCTACTGACGGGGGCATCTCTCCAGCCCTGAAAAAAACTAGTGTTTTAAAATCTGTGCCTCAGTTTCCCAACCTGGAAAAAGGCATAGTAATGGTTCCAGATCTCTTAGAGCTGGAGTTTCAGGCTCTTTTGAACCATTGACCTGAATGCTGGGAACTACACTTGGGTTTTCTGTGAGAGTAGCAAGCACCCTTAGCCACGGAGCCATAACTCCAGCTCTCGATTTTCGGTTTTAACTTGACATAGGAAATAATAATTTCAAGTCGTGACTCCTGCCTGGTGTTTTCTGAACTCAGGATGGTGAAGCAGAAAAGGTGATTACAGGCTCAGGAGCAGTTTGGATTATGCAGCTCAGGACAGTCTACAAAGTGAGATCATATCTCAAGAAAAAAAAAGATTAAAAAAAAAATAGGTATCAGCCAATTGGTGGTGGTGTACACCTTTAGTCCCAGCACTCGGGAGGCATAGGGAGGTGGCTCTCTAAGTTCCAGGCCAGCCCCGTCTCCAGAGTAAGTTTCCCGGTAGCCGGGACTATAGAGAAACCCTGTCTCAACACAACACCACAAAAGAGAGCAGGTTTCTCCACATTTCCATATGTGGGTCATTGTTTGCTGCTCATGATTCTCCACACAGTCCCCGGTCCCTTCTCACCCCTCCTGGCTGTCTCTTTCCTCCCTCCATTGTCCTGTCTGTTCTCATGTCATAAATATGATGAGATTTAGATTCCACATCTGAGACAGAATGTATAATACCTGTCTTTCTGACTGGGGCCTATTTGTTTAACATAATGATCTCCATCTATTTTCCCGCAAATGACATAATTTTGTATGGCTTTATGCTCGAATAATGTGCCACAGCAGGGGCGCTGGGGAGAGCAGGGGAGCGGGGTGCAGGCACACGCTGCCGAGTGTTACGCTCTCTCTCTCCCCTTTCATCTGTTGATGGGCATCCAAATTAGTCTTGTAATTTGGTTATTTGTGAATAATGTTGCTATAAACATGGACGACCAGCCCTCTCATTTTGCCTTAATCATGTCTATCATGACTCTATTTCAGGGCTGCCAAGATGGCTCAGTGGACAAGCAAGCCTCTTGCTGCCAAGTTTGATGACCCAAGTTCAGCGACCTAGGATATGTTAGGAGAGGGCTAACCCCTGTAAGCTGACTTCTGACCTCCACATTCACACTGTGTCATTCATGAAGCAACACACACACACACACACACACACACACACACACACAAATAGATAAATAAATAAATGTATGTTTGTTTGTTTTAAAGACCCTGTCTCCAGGGTTGGAGACACAGAATGTCTGGAATCCACCAGTAAGGGAGGCCCTAGGCTCTGTCTCCTGCGTAGCAAAAATAAAAGGACGGCTGTTTATAGCTGCGCGTGACAACAATGGTGGTCATGCCTGTCATTCCAACCCTCAGGAGTTTGAAGCAAGAGAACTGCTGTGATGTCAAGGCCACACCAGACTCCATAACAAGATCCTGTCTTGAGAATAAATGTGGGCCAAAAAGATAGGCACTTGCGCTAAGCTTCCTGAGTTCGACCCCCCCCCCCCGGCACCCATGTTGTGGAAGAAAAGAACCACTCCCTCAAACTGTCCTCTGACTTTCGAATGTGCACCAAGGCACATATGGGCTCCAGCATTTTCATATACACAAATAAATACATGTGGACGTTTTTTAACTGATTAAGTGAATAGATATCCCCTTTCCAAAGCACGAGGAGGCACAGGCATTGGGTCTTCAGTATGTGAGATTCTGAAACACTCACCTGGGCTTTAGTAACCCCAGAGTCAGGGGAAGGCTGAGAAGCTGGGAACGGAGCATGTAGCTTGATAAAGGCAGGGTTTAGAGGTATATCCAAGGCCTTAGCAGCTTGGACTTTATCCTGAGTGTGGAAGGGAGCCCCAGTTGACAACAAGCAGTTCAGACTTATGTCAAAGCAAGGTGGCTCTGGTTGTCATTGTACTGAGTGTCACTAGAGACCCACGGAGATTGTATGGCATTCCAAACCACGTATAAACGGCAGACAGCTTGAGTCAGGAAGGTGGAGGACCTGGGTAGAGGGAAAAGAGGTTTACACTCAAGTCTGCAAGTGTGGAAACCTTTACTATGGTCTCCCCAAGAAAAGCAGACACATCACACAAGAGATTAGATCCCGTGGCTCCCCCCTTTTTCCCAACACCGGCTCCTCTCCCACCAGAAAGGGACAGAATCTTCAGCCATGAAGTTCTTTGCTTCTCTGTCTCTGCCCATCCATTCTGTGACTGAAGAATGATCGCGGGCGCCCTCTACTGGCAGCTTGCTCCACAGTGTAACAACTTTAAGCTCATAGCTCGCTCTGCAGCAGCTCCAATCCTCCCCCCCCACCACTTCCGTTTTTCCTTCCATCAGGGCTGTCTATATTGAAGGCCTACTATATGCCACATGTTGTCTAGCTGAGTAAGATAGCCTCCGTATGCACATAGAAATTCACTTGTAAGTGTAAGCAAGGTAACTGTGGGGCGGAACTTAGAGGTACCCTATACAAAAAATAAAACATGGGTTCAGGCACAGTCTAGTAATTTAAGGAAAATGGGATGGGAACATGACTGGTATGAAATAGACATGGTAGGCTCTAAGAGCACAACATTTCTTTTTCTTAAAAAAATACAGTGTGTGTGTGTGTGTGTGTGTGTGTGTGTGTGTGTGTGTGTGTGTGTTCACACATAATATATACCTGTGGAACTCAAGGGACAACTTGGAGGAGTCAGTTCTCTTCTTCCACTCTGTGGGTTCTGGGGATTGAACTCTGGCTGCCGGGCTTGGTGGCAAGTGCCTTTATGTGTTGAGCCCTCTTACTGGCCCCAGGCACATGCTACTGAGGTGTAACCTGGGATTTAGCAAGCAGCAGCTTCCATGGTGATTCTGGGTGGGGACAGGTTAGAGGCTACCATAACAAACCAGGCTGCAGCCGTGTGCTAGACATCTTTATTTGGGTTCTTCCAACGCCTCACAGACCTTTTCCATATAATAGATGAGAAGTTCTGAGGGACACAAGCCACTGGTCAATGGACCTTTGTTTTAGTACTCCCAAACCTTTGCAGAATCGCCACTGTGAATCCAGGCTGCTGGCAGTTTGAGCCTACACACACACACACAGTCACACAGAGTCACACACACACACACACACACACACACACACACACACACCTGTGTGCCTGAGTCCAGAACCTATAATACTCCAGGTTCTGCCCCTCTCCCTGGTCTTGCGGCAGTCATCTCTTCTTCTCTATCTGCTGTGGTTTCCATAGAAACAGATATGGCCAGATGAGAGATCGGTAAGAGACAGAGCCTGACACTCCAGCCCTTAGACTTTTATGTAATTAAAATGCATCACCAGACAAGGCCTCTGCAGAAGGCAGGGAGAGTACAGGTCTGTGTGGGTCTCTGCCATCCCAGGCAGAAGCTGCCCCAAAGAACCAGCAACATAAATGCTATTTGTTCTTCTTTTTATTTATTCACGAGTAAGCCATTTATCTGTCCTCCATACTCAAAGACTATGAGCGACGAACAAACTAAGGCAGTTCTTGTTACTGAGACCGGATCTTGCTATACGGTCCAGACTGACCTCAAATGCATGACGATCTTCCTGCTCCGGCTTTTTCCATGTTCTAGGATTACAGTTATGTGCCATTGTACCTGGTGTAGATAGTGATATTAGTGTATATTATAAATATGTATACGTTTAATGCAAGCATATGGAAGTCAGAAGGCAACTTGTTTGAGCCAGTTTTCTCCTTCTACCATGTGGGTTATAGCGATCAAACTCAGTCCTTCAGCCTTGGTGGCAAACACCTTCGGTAGCCAAGCCATCATTCTGGCCTGGTTAAATTAACATAATAATTTTGCATTTATTCTTTGCTGCTGATACTGTCACAGGAGCACAATACAGATGAAAGGAAATTGCATAATGCTTCAATAAAGATGCTTGCTTCTCCGTCGAGGTGGCCACACAAAACCACACGTGAGAATCAGTAATCCTGTGGAAACAGGCATGAAGACCTGGGTTCAATCCGAACACTACACAAACCATGAACGGTAGCATGCACCTGTGACCTGCCAAGCAGAAGCAGGTTGATCAGGAGTTCGCAGTCATCTTCAGTCATATAGCATATCGGAAGCCAGCCTGAGCTACTTGAGAGTTTCCCAAAAAAAAAGAAAGAAAGAAAAATGAGGAGAGGGGGCAAGATGGCTCCCTTGATGAGAGCAACACTGAGCCTGCTGACCTGAGTAAGATCTTAGGACCCACATGGTGGACGGGGAAAACTAACACCTAGAAGCTGTCCTGTGTCTTCCGTGCCTATGCCATGGCGTGTGCAAGCATGCACACATGCACACACATAAATATTGAAAATGTCTTTATGGGGGTTGGGGATTTAGCTCAGTGGTAGAGCGCTTGCCTAGGGAAGCGCAAGGCCTGGGTTCGATCCCCAGCTCCGGAAAAAAAAAAAAAAAAAAAAAGAACCAAAAGAAAATGTCTTTATGGACATGCTGGGTTTTCTAAATTGTATAATGTGCACGCGCCTCTCGGGGAATCATGCACATCTGAGGTGAAGATGTTTGCTTTGTTCTTCCACACTTCTGAGAACACAGGGGCAAGTTCCTTACCCAGTAAGCTACACCAGCCTGGATTTCTCTTCCCGCTTCGTGGGGACTCGGGGTGTAGATGAAGAAGCCTCCTTCTGCTTGAATTCTGAATTCTGGACCTCCACTTTCTGCACCTTACCCAGCCACCTCTCTTTGATGCTGTGCCCTGCACACGCACACCCTCTCTCTTCCCCAGACCATTTACCTGTCAAGCTGTAGAGTCCATCTCCACAGACGCAACAAGATTTGCATGGAAAACAAATTCAGAAGCTTGGTATGGTAGTATACACCTTTAGCCCCAACACTTGGGAGGCAGAAACAAGCAGATCTCTGTGAGTTTAAAGCCAGCCTGGTCTACATAACAAGTTCAAGACCAGTTAGGACTACACAGTGAGACCCTGTCTCAAAACAAAATTAGAAAAAAAAATGTCATCCTGAATGAAAAGACATAGGTATTTTTGAAGGGTCAGAACTTCCTATAACAGTGTAATTACTACTACATAGGATTTACATGGCATTAGGTACTAGAATTAATCTAAAGTTGACTAAAATGTATATGTGAGGTTGAAGAGCTGTCTTGGTAAGTCAAGGCACTTGCTTCCAAGCCTGATGAACTGAGGTCCCTCCCCAGGGCTCATAAGGTGGAAGAAGAGACTCCTGAATATCATTCTCTGACCACAAGTGTGCCATTGCACATGTGCATCCGCAACAGACACCGTACATACACACAAAATAAATACTGTAAGAGATAATCCATACGGGTAATATATGCAAATAAATACTGCCCTTTTCTATCAAGGGCCTGAGTATGTGTGGGCTGTAGCATACTCAGGAGTTTTAGAACAGATCCACCGTGGATACTGAGTCATGACTGTGCACATAAAATATCTACTGTGTGCCGGACATTGGAATAAGCTAGGAGTGCAGGGAGAGCCAGAGGAAATCTTCATCCTGGCGCTGCCACTTTATTCTGCAGTAAGCAGAAAGTAATAAGAGAGCGAGACAAAGATAAAGGCACAAGAGAGACAGAGAGACACAGAGACAGAGAGACACAGAGACAGAGACAGACAGACACAGAAACAGAGAGACAGACAAAAAGAGACAGGGAGACACATGACATATAGAGAGACAGAGAGACAGAGATTGACAGAAAGATAGACAGAGACAGAGAGACACACAACACAGAGACAGAGACAGAGAGAAACATGACATATAGAGAGACAGAGAGACAGAGATTGACAGAAAGATAGACAGAGACAGAGAGACACACAACACAGAGACAGAGACAGAGACAAAGATACATAACACACAGAGAGACTGACAGAGACAGAGAAACAGAGAGACACAAACACACAGAAAGTCAGAGAGAGAGAGACAGAGACACACAGAGAGACAGACAAAAAGAGACAGAGAGACACATGACATATAGAGAGACAGAGAGAGACAGACAGAAAGAGATGTAGAGACACACAACACACAGACAGAGAGACAGAGACACAGGACACACACACACACACACACACACACAGAGAGAGAGAGAGAGAGAGAAGAGAGAGAGAGAGAGAGAGAGAGAGAGAGAGATCTTCAGGACAATTTTTGTAGCAAAAAAAATTAATAAATCAGGATTGTAGAAAGGAGGTAAAGGTGTGGTGGTATGGGCATTTTGCCTTCTCTGGTCTGGAGAACAACTTGGAAGTCTACACTTGCAATTGTAGTGAGCTGTCAGTCTTCTCATTCTTCTGTGAAGGATGATCTTGGCTGTCATTTTGACTGGATCTGTGTCAGGTGAGAGGTAAGGTGCTAGGCATACTGTGGGAGCTGGTCTTGATCAGGCTACTTGAATTAGGAAGGTCCATCGCCTTGCAGTGATGGCCAGCTACGAGGAGGTCCCAGGGAAAAGCTTGGTTTTCTGCCTCTCTGTCCTCAAATCTTGCTGTTGAGTTTACCTACCTTGTTGGCACGTTTGTCTAGCCTTTCTTCTAGTCTATCTGCCCAACCACTGCTGTCACTACATCCAATCCTTCATAGATATCAGCTCCTTTGTCTTTCCAACGTGGACTGAAGACCAGTTGCTCTTCAGAACTGTCTAGGCCAGGATTAGCCCTGCAGAGGCATCGAGCCTCACAGACTGCAAAGCTACTGGTCACTCAGTCTCTCCATTGTGCGGACTGCCACTGTAGAAACCCAGGTTGTATTGTGCAAACTAACCAGATAAAGTCTCTCCTAATACGTTTTGTTTTGTTTTTTTGAGATAGGATTTCCCTGGCTACCCTAGATTCGCTTTGTAGACCAGGCTGGTCCCAAACTCACACAGATCTACCTGCCTCTGCCTCCCGAGAGCTGGGATTAAAGGCATGTGCCACTATCCCTGGCCTAGTACAGTTTTTCTATGAGCTCTCTTCCTCTACTGAATCCTGACTGGTAAACCTCCTCCCGTTCTGGTATCTATGCAGTCTGAAAATCATTACTTTCAAAACTCTGCCCACACCATGGCAGGTATGGGGTTAAGCAATTTGCAAGTAGCACCTATTATAATCCTTATCATAGGTCTGGAAAGATAGCTCAGTGGTTAAGAGCACTGACTGCTCTTCCAGAAGTCCTGAGTTCAAATCCCAGCAACCACATGGTGGCTCACAGCCATCTGTAATGAGATATGAAGCTTTCTTCTGGTGTGTCTGAAGACAGCTACAGTGTATTTATATAGAATAAATAAATAAACCTTAAAAAATCTGTAATCTATTAACACTGGAAAACATAAAAGAAATGGATGCATTTCAAAAAAAAAAAAAAAACCCAATCCTTATCATAATCCTTCCATAATACACAGTCTCATGGAAAAACTAGGGATTGTTGACCCCTCCATCTTGTGTTTTTGTCTAATATTCTCCACAGCAAAATACTACTGGGAATTCTAACTTACAATATAATCTGGAAAGTTCTATCTCCTGTGCCTCTCAGCCTCACTGCTATCAGCTTCAGTTTCCATAGCAACAGGCAGAGCCTGCCTGCGTCACTGACACCAGAGGATGCTCCGAAGCATTCAAAGCAGGCTAATGGAGGCTAGAGCCGCCAAGCTCAGGGAAATTGTGTGTCTGATGCACCCCTACCTGGGATTCTGATCTGAAACAGATACAGCTATAATATAAATACAGCTATGTGTGTGATTATAGATGCAGGTACATGGATGTGCATGGACATATGTATGTGTTTTCAATCATAATCCATATATACATAGATTTGCCATATATGAACACCTGGCCATGTTACCTTCTCTGGAGAATACTATATTGGGATAAGACAGAGTGTGACCAGTCAGAGGTCCTTCACGTCAAGATTCGGGATTTTATAAAGAGAAAGAAAACAGTTGAGTATAGTAGGGATTCTACTGGGAAGTCTCTACACCTATACTTCCCTGCAAATCTACATCTCAGCTATTCTCCTGGACAATGTTGACGACAGCAGCATACCCTATTGTCACTCATACACACACTCACACACACTCATGCACACTCACTCACACTCACACACACACACAGGGCTGGGGAAGGTGGCCCCATGGATAAATTGCTTGCCACACAAGTATGAGGACCTGGGTTTGGATCCCCAGAATACGTAGATCTGGCACAGTAGCACGTGTGCTTCCACTGTGAAGACTGGAGGGAGAGACAGAAGGATCCGCAGGAGCTCATGGGCCAGCTAGTCACGATTGTTTGAGGGCTACATATTCAGTAGAAATGGTACTTAGAATTTGGATCTTTTTTTTCCCTTACTACTAATATGCACCATGATACTCTGGCAATGCTAGGTTGTGGCAATGAATTTAAGTTCTCAATCACTCAGACAATTAAAGACAAGAGAGTAAGCAACAGATAGGGTGTACTGTACCTGTGTGTGTGTGTGTGTGTGTGTGTGTGAGAGAGAGAGAGAGAGACAGAGAGAGAGAGAGAGAGACAGAGAGACAGAGAGAGAGACAGAGACAGAGAGAGAGAGAGACAAAAAGAGGCAGAGAGAGACAGAGAGAGCAGGCAGGAGTGTGCATTGAGAAAGGAGCCTAGGGTTTTATGCACACTGGGAAGAAGTCCTACCACTGAGCTATCCATCCCCAGATCACCAACACTTGTTTTATATATATTGTATTTTGTTTCTGCACAAGCTAGCTTGTCTATAACATACATACACAAGGCATTAAACACCTTATTATAGAGTAGGCTTTCTGAAGAAGGAGTTGTACGGAGCTGCAGAACACTCGTGCTCTGAGCATGTGGAGTAGGATGAGAGAGGTTCAGTAGGTTAGGTGTACTAAATCCGGTTTCTCTTAGTGGAGGTGTGGTGTATGCACGTGTCTAGGCAGGTGCACACTCTTCCTGTCTCTCTGCCCCATAGTTGCTGAGGTTACAGACAAGTGGGGCTACCTTCAGCTTTTTACATGGGTCCTGGGGACTAAACTCAAGTCATCATCCTTACACAGCAAGTACTCTTGCCCTTTAAGACATTCTCCCTCCCTCTCCTCCCTCTCCCTCCCCTCTCCCTCCTCTCCCTCTCCTCTCCCTCTCCCTCCCTCCCCTCTCCCCTCCCCTCCCCTCCCCCCCCCCTCCCCTCCCCTCCCCTCCCCCTCTTTCCCTCTCCCTTTGTCTCTCTCGGTTTTGGTTTCTCTATGTAGTGCTGACTGTCCTGGAACTCCTTCTGTAGACCAGGCTCGCCTTCCAGTGCTCAGGGTAGGGTGGTGGAGCAGAGGCAGGTGAATATCATTGAGATTGTGACTAGCCTGGTCTACAAAGAGAGCTCCAAGACATTCAAGCCCTAGCACAGTGGAAACTGTAAAACTGAGGTCCCTAGGGAAAAGGCTGATGGACTGGTTATAGCTTTGCCACTGGAGAGCCGGAATGCTGTCGACACAGCCAACATTATTTTGGACCATCTTAGGTCTCGTGATAACCACTCATTGCCCACCTCTGTGTCTGTCCTGTATTCCTTCCAACTATTGGGTAAGGTCTTGGGAATGCGTTAACCAGCAGACCTTCCATCAGACCCAAGGCTGTGAGTGCCATTTGATAGCATCTCAAACCTACAGCAGAGTTCTCCCTGGCTTGTCACAATCTACCTGCCTGGCATTCCCATCAAAGAGTTTGGTAAATGCCTGGATTTATGATTTTCACTTGTCTTGTGGCACACACACACACACACACACACACACACACACACACACGTATACCTCTATTAATTTATTATTTGGCATTAGCGCGAACTTCTATGTCTGTATCTCTATACCCCACCCATATGCATATCCTAGACCCATCAATCACCTGATCTTCCTCTAGACCCAGTATTTGCAACCACATCATACTGCCTGAAATATTTCAATCTCTGAATCTCTCCCTGCCCTCTCCTCACCCTGCTTGACCACCCACTCCTTCCGGCCTACAAGTGGTTTCCATGGTGACCTCGCTGGTTGCTAACAGGGTTGAGTACCCTGCAGGGGAAAGAGGACGGCTTCTTGTGAGGGCGGAGTGGATTGAGTGTGGGTGGTGAGGTTCAAGAGGGGTTACATTCTGCCGTGGAACACAAAGGGATGGAGAGGGACGATGTGTTGGGGCGGGAAGGGAGAGATGGTGTGCATATGTCCAGGGTGCATTGTTTTCTTGTATGAGATTGTTAAAGAATAGATAAAAGATATTCTATTTAAAAAAAAATAATAGCCACAACAGTAAGTCCTTCAGCCTTCTTCCGCCGCCCCCTTATTGGTTCACTCAAGCCCTTGGTGCTCACTAAAGACCTCCAGGTCATTTTTGAATTAGAGGGGGGGCAAAAATCTAGCGGTATGAGCCGCTGACTCAAATGAGAGTGATGGGTTCTTGGTGGGCAGCTGCTGCAGGTGCGGGAGAAAGCCTCATTATTCTGTCTCCTTATTCACCATTCAGTACATTTTGTCCTTCCTCTTTTTGTGTGGCTGATGGAGGACCTCCTTTATGCACCAAGGAGGTTATTAGGCACTTGAATGCAATTTCAAAACCTCTTTGCTATAAGAAATGAAACACCGCTCTGCAAAAGGAGTCCAATAGCTCTCCCAGGGAATCAAAAGCATGCGAGTTCTATTTATTCCTGTTTCAAAAGACATCAGGCTCTTTTGTAGTTCCCCGTATTTTTCTGTTTTTCTTTTCTCTTCTTCTTCCTCTTCTTCTTCTTCTTCTTCTTCTTCTTTCTTCTTCTGTTCGGAAGACTTATCAATTGTTGAGAGTGGGGTACTGAAGTCCCCCTATTGCTATTGTACCAGGGTTCGTCTATGGTTTTGCATCTAATAGCATTTGTTTGATAAAATCGGGTGCACCTGTATTTGGGATACATGCATTTAGAATGTTAACGGCCTCCTGTTGGATTCTTAATCAGTCTGAAGTGACCCTCTTTATCTTTTCTCCCTAGTTTTGACATTTGGACTCCTGTTTTAGTGAAATCCAAGAGTCCCTAACCACCTGGAAGAACTAACAGGTAATTAATGAACCCATAGGCTTAATGACCCACAGGATGCTATGTCCACTCAGCATCCGGCAAGGGCAATGGCAGGTGTAGGCTGTCTGAGTCTGTGCATTCAGAAACCAATTGCTATTGACTCCGAGATGCTGCAATTGTTCAGCTCAATGCAAAGATCCGAAGACGGGTGCTTTCCAATACAACTTTTGGTAACTGGGGGCAGCTCTCCATCATTCTCAGGATAGGAAGCAGATGGGACACGAAAAAGAACCAAGGAACATCTGTTCCATTTCCCCAATCATGCAAACAGTTCAAACTGTGTTTTTATCTACAACTTATGGGCCGCATCACAGATTATTTTTGTAAAAGCACCGGCCATTGTGTCTCAAAAATATCATGGTCTCCAGTAGATGGTGGCAGCGAGAGAAGAAATCCAATGGCGAGCAAGCTTAATGCATTTTTCTTCAGGGGAAGTCGATGCAGTGCTGAGTAGGGTGGACCCAGGTTGGAGAATCAAGAAGACAGAGCTGAGGAGAAGGCTCAGTGGGTAAAGGGCTTGCTGTACAAACTGTGAGCACCTCGGTTAAGATCCCCAGTGCCTATGTAAACCCAGAAGTAGTTTTATGAATCTGTAAATCCCAACGCTCCAATAGCAAGTGAGATGGGAGCGGAGACAGGGACGTTCTAGGAAGTTCACAGCTACCCTGGCACAGGTAGCAATAAACAAAAGACCTCGTCCCAAACAAGGCGGAAGGCAAGGGCCAGCACCCAAGGTTGTCTGACTAACACATGAATGCACACAGTTCTTTGTTTATTTTTATTCTATGTGTATTTGTCTTTTGTTATACATGTGCATTGCCTGAGGAAACCAGAAGAGGGGATGAGCTCCCCTGGAACTGGAATTACAGACAGTTGTGAACTGCCCTGCGGGTGCTGGGTCTTGAACCCAGGTGTTCTGGAAGTCAAAGCTCTTAACTATTGAGCCATTTCGCCAGCCCCACAAAGATGTTTTTGAAGAATTAAGAATATGGTGCACACCTTTAAGACCAGCCCTCAGGAATTGGAGGCGAATGGCTGTCTGTGAGCTCAAGGTCAGCCTGGTCTATGAAGGAAGTGTTTATGGGCAGTCAGAGCTACATAGTCTCAAAAAAAAAAAATCATCATGAGCCAGGAAGGGCTGGCACACACCTTTAATCCCAACACTTGGGAGGCAGAGGCAGACAGATTTCTATGAGTTTGAGGCTAGCCCGGTCTACAGAGTAAGTTCCAGGATAGCCAGGGCTACACAGAAAAACCCTGTCTCAGGAAGACAAAAAAAACCTTCATGATAGATGATAGATAGATTGATAGATAGATGATAGATAGATAGATAGATGATAGATAGATAGATGATTGATAGATAGATAGATGATTGATAGATAGATGATAGGTAGATAGATAGATAGATGATAGATAGATAGATAGATGATAGATAGATAGATGATAGATAGATAGATAGATAGATAGATAGATAGATAGATAGATAGATAGATGATTGATATCATGAAGACAGACACTGTGAAGCAGGGAATAGGGGATTGGAACTAACTTGGGCAACCTTTCTCATTCCTTGTGGTTGTATGTGATACAATTATGAAATTTCATCAGTTGTATTAGATTTTTTTTAAAAATCTAAAACCTGAAAAGCTTTGAAATTTGGAACATTTTCTCATTTTTCCCATAATTTATTTTTTTTTAAAAAATTCACGTTACTAGTCCTGCTGGGACTAGTTGTCCCAAGGTGGAGTGGCACCCAAGGGAGGGCTTCCCCTTCTCTGAGGAGAAGTGAAGGGATTTGTGGGAGGAGAGATTGGGATGTAATGTGAATAAAAAATTTTTTTTCTCAATGTGGAAAAATGCCTGACAGAAATTATTTATCCATACTGGGTGCACCAGCAAGGGGCACCCCAGTAACCCACTTCTACCAACTAGGCTCCTCCTCCCAAATGTTCCTCAACATCCCAAAACACCATCACTAGCTGGGGGCACACACACTTGTAAAAGACTCTTTGGTGCTAGAGAAATAAGAACCTTCCTGTGTGGTGGGCAAGCATTCCACTTGTGAGCTATACTGCTGGTTGACACTGTAATTCAGGGGCTTCTCAAACGGGTTTGCAACCCCTTTGGGGAATCAAATGAGCTTTTCACAGGGGGTCACATATCAGGCATTTACCTTAGAATTCATAACAATAGCAAAGTTACAGCTATGAAGTAGCCACAAAGATAGTTTTACGGTTGAAGGTCACCACAGCATGAGGAACTGTGTTAAAGGGTTGCAGCATCAGGAAGGTGGAGGACCACTGACTTCATTGTTTCTCTTCCTTACCGTATCCTGTAATGGCAAATGATTGGAGAAAAACCCCAATATCCTTCAAAGGGAATTGGCCAAAGAACTTCTAATTATATAGAGACACATTGACTGAGATATATACATACACACACATACGGGCATACAAATATTAGGTTTGGGAGTTATTTGGAATTCTTTTAAGATTTCCATTTATTTATTTATTTATTTCACATATGTGTGTGTGCCTATGTCAGTTAAAGCACACATGCACACAGATTTTGGAAATCGAACCTAGGTCCTCTGCAAGAGCAGCAAGAGTTCTTAACTACCGAGCCATCTCTCTGGCCCCTAAAAAGATTTACGTATTTATTTATGTATATGTGTACATTTGGTGTCAATCAAAGTCCTTTATTATTAAAACTTATTTGGCACCAGGGATGTAGTCCATTTGGTAGAACACTTGCCTGGCTTATGTGAAGGCCTGTGTTCAATTCCCAGCACAGAGTAAACAGGTTACAGTGGCATTCAGCCACAAGCCTAGAACTCCAGACTTGACGGAAGTTCAAAGTCACCCTTGGCTACATAATAAGCCTGAAGAGAGCCTAGAATACAACAGACTGTGTTTCGAAATAAGCAAACAAAGAAACAAACAAAGAAACAAATAAAGCCTAGCACGATGTCCCAGGCTTTTAGTCTCAGCACTCAAGAGGCAGAGACACACAGATCTCAATCAATCAGTCAATCAATCAATCAATCAATCAGAAAAGAGAGGCCATAGAAATGGCACACTGGCTGCTCTTCCAGGGGACCTGAGTATGGTTCCATTTCCTATATGGGTTACTACCTGCAACTCCAGCTCCAGGGAAAACTGAGGCTCTCTTCTGGCATCTGCAGGCACCCCCACACACATACTCAGATACACTACACACGCGCAGACACATACATTTTTTTTTTAAAAAAATTTCTTTTGTTTTTAGAGACAGACTTTATCTGTGTAGCCCTAACGGTCCTGAAACTTCCTCTGTGGACCAAGCTGGCCTTGAATTCAGAGATCTGCCTGCCTGTGCCTCCTAGAGTGCTGGACTAAAGTTGTACACCACTACCCAGCTTTAAAAATTCATTTTAGAAGGCAAAAATAAATGTAATACTTATGCCTTGCACTAATTCATTAATAGGCAGTCCATGTTCACGTATAAAATACTCCAATGGTTTATGGCTGTCAATGTTTCTTCTTGCTCCTGTGTCACATCAGGTTATGCATTGATATATTGTGTCACTGTTACACTTCTTGTGTTTCTTTAACCTGTAACGATTTCTGGCTTAACGTTTCCCAATACTGACATTTAAGTTAAAAATATATTATATTTACATACATAATGTATATATTTATATATACAACAGAGGGAGGCAGCCTGAAGGTGACTTTATAGATAAGTTCTTTTCTTCCACCTTTGCTAATGTCTTAGGACTGTCCTCGGGCCACCAGGTTTCCCCAGCAAGTGACTTTACGTGCTGAGGCATTTTTTGAGGGATACAGAGAAGTCCGTAGAATGCCCCTCAACCTAGGTCTGTCTGATGATCCTGACTCTTAAAGATTTTCATCTTGGTGCATGTGTGTCTTTGTCTCTTTCTCGGTTCATCTTCTTATAACTTCGTGCCGTGCCAAGAGAAGGTGGTGCACACCTTTAACCCCAGCATCTGCGAGGCAGAGGCAAGCAGATCTCTGAGTTCGAGCCCAATCTGTTCTACAAAGTGAGTTCCAGGACAGCCAGGGCTTTAGAGGTAAGCAAGCAAGTAAGTAAATAAATACATACATAAATAAATAGTAAGAGTGTGGCATTTTTGACCCAACATTGGCGCTATTGGCCCTGACACTTGTCTACAGTGCAACCTTCCTTGATGAAGTTACCATTTTCCTTCATTGTCAGTACCTGTGTAAATATTGTTTCTCTTTTTACTTTTACACAACAAAGATGTATTTACCCATTTTTCTCCAGTGGATGGCCTCACTCCCGTATTGCAATCAAGGGGCTATTTAAAGGGTAGAGACATCTGAAGAAAAGGCTCAGAGCATTGATAGCCTGAGCTCAATCTGAGCTTGAATAAAGGTAGAAGGAGAGAGCTCGCTCACTCGGTAAAGCTATCTTAACTGCTCCTGCAGAGGCCCCAAGGGTGAGTCCCAGGACCTACATCCAGGATTCACAGTTGCCTGCAACACCAACACCAGGAAATTTAATGCCCTCTGCTGCCTTCCTTGGTCACTTGCCCACTTGTGCACAACCCCCTACCCCGCCTTCCCCCTCCATACACACACAAATAAATGTTTAAACAAAGTTGTTAAAAAAGAGGGCCCAAAGTTGGGAAGGGTGGGGTACATGGTAGATCTGGAGGAGTTAGATGGAAAGGTTGGGGAATGACTATGACCAAAATACGTTGTATGCATATACGAAATTCTCATTTTACTTTTTAAACGTCTTACGTTTGTGTATGTGAGTGGACAGGCATACGCCCTAGGCCATATGTAGAGGCTAGAGGACAACTTGCAGGAGTCATTTTTTTTTCCTTCCATTATGCAGGTCCTGGAAGTGGAACTTAACGTCTTCAAACTTGGCCGAAGTCTCCTTTATCCACGGAGGCACCTCACTGGTCCCACAAATACAGGTTTAGTAACCACTGATTACTCTTTCCTTAGTTAATTCCATGAGAAATGACACATGATGACTTTCTGGTCCCACGTCCCCGGCTGTATCTCTGTTGGAATTCTTCTCTAAGTCTCTGTTTTCTTTTACCCCCACCTTAATTGATTCCATGCTGATTTTGAGGATTTTAACTTAATTAGGGGCTTGTTTATAATTCGCTACTTTCAGAATTTACCCTCTCCAGAACCGTTCACATTCTGATTCTGGATCTTTTCAAGCTTCTTGACATTTGAAAAAAGAAAATCCCCTCCCACCTTCCAGACACAAGGAGACATTCTAGTCTCCTGTTTCCCTGACCTGACCTGCAGTCGACTAATTAGCCACAGCGTCCCAGGCCCCCTGTGAATAGAACAATATGTCAAAATCAAGATCCGAGCCCTGGGTGTGCCTTTTTATTTCCCGTGTTTTGGAGAAGGCTGAAGACCATCAGGTTTTTATCAGTAAGAATGAGACGGTTTGTTACTTCTTACATTTTTAAAAAATTATTGCATTTTTGTTTCTTTATTTTGTGTGCACTTATGTAGATGGAAGGGTTGTGCATGACTGCCCTGGCAAGTGTGGGGAGGCCTGAGGACAACCCATTCCACAGTGTGGTCCCAGGGCTTGAATTGAAGTCACTGGTCTCAGCTGCTAACGTCATTACCTGTTGACCTGCTTCCCCGCAGCACTGTTACTGCCGACCCATTTCACTGAGAGCGTCTTTACCTGTTGACTCACTTCCTTGCAAGCGCCTTTACTGTTGACCCATTTCACTGGGCCCACAGTTTTAACTTGTTTTTGAGACTGTCTCCGGTAGCCCAGACTGCCCTTGAGTTCAGAATTCAGCTGAGGAAGATTTTAATCTCCCAAACTTCCTGCTTCCTTCACCCAAGTGCTGGGACACGTTTACATTTTTAAGAGACCACTCGGGTGGCTCATATGGAGAAACTTAAGTGTTAAGGAAAGTTTCCAAAGACACAACTTTCCAAATCCTCTCTCTCTCTCTCTCTCTCTCTCTCTCTCTCTCATTTTTTTGACAACATGGGTGTGAATTTGAAGGACATCCTACAGCTAGATAAATAAGCCAGATGCAGTGACATGATACCATTTACTGGCAGGATCTAAAAACATAAACTCATTGGAGCAGATAAATGGCAGTTACCACAGCCTGGGTTTGGGGGTGATGGGGGTTGAGGAGATTGATCAAAACACTCAAATCTTCAATCAGCAGGATGACAGGGATGGCTCAGTGTTCCCATGGTGGGGATGCACGGGCCCAGCAAGGGGTGGGAACATAGGAAGAATCTCACCTGGGTTTTTGTTCTGAGCAACTTTGTGAGTCATGGTGATATTATGGGACATCTTGGGGTACAGGAGGAAGAAATTAAAGAAGTCCAAAGAGATGACTCCGTGGGTAAAGGCACCTATCATCAAGCCTGACAACCTGAGTTCACTACCAGGGACCCACATGGTGGCAGGAGAGAACTGACTCCTCCTAAGAGTTGTCTTTTGACCTCCAAAATGAGGGCCACAGCACATTAACTTAAAATACGTGACAATGGGGGC
The DNA here is from genome assembly GCF_011064425.1 of Rattus rattus. Taxonomy (NCBI): domain Eukaryota; kingdom Metazoa; phylum Chordata; class Mammalia; order Rodentia; family Muridae; genus Rattus; species Rattus rattus. The sequence goes on along the minus strand of NC_046155.1, from coordinate 179,175,087 downwards.
TGGAGAGGTGGGTCAGTGTTTAAGAGCACTGACTGCTCTTCTAAGAGGATCCAGGGTTCAGTTCCTAGGACCCACGTGGCAGCTCATAATTCTCCCTAACTCCCCGATCTGACACCCTCATACGGAAATACATGTAGGCAAAACACCAGTGTACATAAAATTAAAATAACGTAAATTATTTTTAAAAGCTACATGATAATAATAAATATAATTCTAAAATAATTTTAAAGACCCGAAGCCTTCCTGAGGGATGATATACGGCAGTGTTACAGTGTAGCAGTGGGACCGGGAGAAAAACATGGTCGTTGTTAATGAATCATACTGTGAGCCTGGGCTTGTGGAGAGAAGGCAGGCAGAGCGTTTACCATTTCCCTGGCAGCCAGAGGAAAGCTCAGCTCTCCTCAAATCAGCAACGGAATTTCCCACTGAGCTAAAGGCCAGGCTTCATTCCGAGAATTATATACCTCCCCGTGTAATTAAGGACGGAAAAGGTCTCGCTTAGACACAAAACAATGTGGACAGTCTTCAGAGACGTCTGTTTAAAGTCACATCTGTCTAAAGAGCCATCTGGTTTGCAAATTTCCCCCTTGATTGTATCCTTCATTTTCATCCAAATTTTGAGAGCTGACAACATTGAATTTTATAATTTGCAAGCTTTATTGCTTCAGGGTGGGAGGGTTGGGAGGGTGAGACAGGGTTGAGGGTCTCGCTTGGAGCCAAGATTGGCCTGGAATGATGTGGCCTGGGCTGGCTTTGAACTCTCGAGAGCCTGTTACCTCAGCCCTGGAAGGCTGGAGATGATAGGTGTGAGCCACCATGCGTGGCAATTTAATTCTTGAGAAGTGTTTATCATTGTCTGGTGCAAAAATCAGTGATGGGATAGTTGGTGGAGTTCACTTCTTTGATACAGTTTTATCGACAACAAGAACAACAAAAAGAAGCATTTTATGTTATGATTTTGTTCTTATTTGTTGATCATCGTCATCATCATTACTAGGTTTAGGAGTTTGAGATTTTGTTGTTGTTGTTGTCCTTGTCTTGAAGCAAAGTATCATTGTGGAGATGGAGTTAGTCTCAAACTCTGAGATCTGCCTCCCTCTGACTCCTGAGTGTAGCTTGTACCACCATGCCCAGCTATTTGGGATTTTAAAAAAAAACAAACAAACATGATTTTACATAGTCCATGCCTGCCTACGACCTCAAATCTAGAATGAAATCTGGCTAAAATGAAACAAACAAAAACAACGGGAGGTAGAGACAGGCAGATTTCTGTAAGTTCCAGGCCAGCCTGATCTACACTGGGAGTTCCAGGCCAGCCAGAGCTACACAGAGAAACCCTGTCTCAAAAACAAACAAAACCCTTCCTCAGATCAGTTCACACAAACTGTAAATCCTCACGGGAGTCTCCTGGTGCCTGGCACGGAGCACTGACTTCCTTAGTGCTCAACCCCAGCATACACACCTGACCTGTCTTGCCATCTGCTCACCATTGGAACATCAAGTCTTAGAAGATGGAGTTTGGGGTTGGGGATTTAGCTCAGTGGTAGAGCGCTTGCCTAGCAAGCGCAAGGCCCTGGGTTCGGTCCTCAGCTCCGGGCGGGGGGGGGGGGGAGTTGAAATCCACTGCATTTGGCAGGATTGCCCGAATTGGAGAAACTCAGTGAACTTTTTTTTCTTCCTTTTTCTTTAATTCCTAGGTCTGAGTTCCTGCACAGGACCCGTGTACAGAGAAAGTGTTGCAGCCACAAGCTGTAGCTTCCTTTCCATTGTTGAGGTAAGGTCTCATGTAGCTTGATTTGTTTGTTTGGTTGTTTGGGGTTTTGTTTTGAGACAAGGTCTTACCACCTAATCCTAGCCAGCCTGGAACCCATTATGTAAATCAGACAGACCTTGAACTCAAAGAGAACTGCCTGCCTCTGCTTTTTTTTTTTTTTTTTTTTTTTTTAATTTATTCTTTTGTACACTGTCGCTGTCTTCAGACACACCAGAAGAGGGCGTCGGATCCCATTACAGGTGGTTGTGAGCCACCATGTGGTTGCTGGGATTGAACTCAGGACCTCCGGAAGAGCAGTCATTGCTCTTAACCCCTGAGCCATCTCTCCAGCCACTGCCTCTGCTTTATTACCAGGAGTAAATGGGTGTGTCCCCGCACATAGCCACAGGGATAGGCTGGTCTGGAATTCCACAGGTCGCTGAGGATGGCCTTTAATTCCTCCTTCCCACTCTTAAGTGAAGGTGAACTATACAAATTCTAAACATTTACAATACACATCATGGATGCTCTGATATGATTGTCAATCAAATTATTGACAAAACTATCAGTTCTCCGTGGTGATAACATTTATAATCTCTCCTACTAGTTTCTAAGTAACATTATTTTAAATTGAATTGTTACACTACCCGAATGAACGTGCAAAAGAAGAAACGGAAGCCTGGAAGCCAAAAAAACCCCACCCAATGACACACAGGCCAGTGTGAGACGGAGCCAGGGTGTAAACTCAAATCCCCACACCGGGGATTTCTCCGGCCCTGTTGCTGTGCTGGCCTCATGACACTTGATCGGCCAATGCAGTCTGCTCCCCGGCGGCCTTCTTCTCGAAGCTCATCCATCCTCGTCCTTATAGGGTAAATGGTTTGAAATATTTTAGAGCAACTGCAGCCGGGTTTAACAAGCCGGATACCCTAGTCGTGCGAACTGTTTTAGTCACTATCCTACGAGCGCCACCTGTTGGCCGCTCAGCGCAATTTCTAATGAACGTCCTTAAGGCCATGGAATGTTCCAAACATTCGATCAATGCGGAATTACACTTGTAGCCTCTCAGCATTGAGAGGGGCGGGGGTGGGGTGGGGGGGGTCTATGTAGCAAGTTCTAGGGAAGCCTATGTTACATGAGAGTCTCTCTAAAAAGTCAAACGAGCCGGGAATGCGGCTCGTTTGATAGATTTCATGGCTAGAAAGTGCAAAGCCCTGGGTTCAATTCCTAACAAGGCCTAACCCAACCTTGGTGAAGTGGGGGTGGGCAGGGAGACACACAGAGAGATACAGAGGCACAGAGACAGAGAGAGAAAGAGAGAGAGAAAACAAAAAAGAGAGAGGGAGGGAGGGAGGGAAGAAGGAAGGGAAAGAGGGAGGGAGAGAGAGAGAGACAGAGACAGAGACAGAGACAGAGACAGAGACAGAGAGATCCAAGGTCATTTTTCAGCTACAGTGAGTTCGAGGGCAGACCAGACCATGTGAGACCCAGTCTCAAAACAAAACATCAAAACGAAAGAAGTTCCCTGGGTATAGTATGTACCCACACCCACACCTTTCCCTCCCAGGCCTAAACATAAACAATGCCTTGTTTTTCTTTTTTGAGACCAGGTTTCTCTGTATATCCCAGGCTGTCCTGAATCTCACTCTGTAGATCAGGCTGGTCTTGAACTCAGAGATCCGCCTATCCCTACCTCCCAAGTACTAAGATTTAAGGCCACCACCTCAGAGCTATTAGACATAAGCAATGTCAACCAGTCCTCCAAAAGTCCCAATGACAAACCAAGGCAACACATCACCAGCTTCTTGCAGAGCGTTGGTGAGGGGTTGCCTACAAGGATGTGGATGCCGAGATGAAGGTCCCCAGCCCCTCCCCTAAGTCACAGACTCTGGAGAGAGTCTTGTGACCCTTCCCACCCCTCTCTGAGAAGAAAAACCTGTCAGTCGAGCCCCTTTAGCATGGTGGTGGCTGACAAAGTCCCCAAGATGGCAGTTGCTTGGCTCAGAGGCTACACACACACCATTCTCCCAGGGTCATCCATCATCCCTTGGTGTATTTCTGTCTTCTGATCTACTGGTCACCAGAATGCTAGATGTGGCCCTAACCCTACTTCTGACTTCAGTCACCTTCTGAGGGACTAAGAGCAAGGGCCTCGTCATGGCATTTGGGCAGCTGGAGGAGTGCAGACACAATTTGAAGGGACTCTGGCCAGTGTGGTGAGCATGGCTCTGGCAGGCTTTGCCTTTCTCCCCCACGTCCTCTGCCTTGCTAAAAACCCTTAGACTGCACTCCTCAAGCTAGCCCCCAAGGTCTATTCCCTTTTCGGCCGCTTCCTCCTCCTCAGGCTGACTACCGAGCTCCAGCTATCAACTGTTGAAGTCCAGCAAGCACAAGCCCTCTTTGGCTCACCTAACTAACGTTCCCAATTAAAATTAAACATCTCTTCCTAACACGGGGTTCCTCTTTACCTTTATAACCAGCATTCTCCTATGTGCCACGTCTGTCTCCCCTCTATCCTGAGACAGTCCTTTGTCCCTGTCCCCTCGAGGACAAATATCCCTGTAACCTCTCCCTTCTTCCTCACCCTCTGTCTCCTGTCTCTGTCTCTTATGCCTTGCTCCTTTGTGCTTAGAACTTGGCCTTGGTGGTGGTGGTGGTGGTGGTGGTGTGTGTGGGTCGTCCTGAGATGATGCTTTTTCTTTTTCTACCCATCCCTGAATGGTCTGGCTACTCAATACTTCTGGGGAGATGTCTTATCTGCTCCCAAACTCAGCCTGAGACATCTCCCCTAACACCTGCTGGCCTGGCCCAGCTCCTTAGCCCCTGAAGTAGCAACAGGCTCTCATTTTAAATACATTCCAGGCTCTACAGACATGTGCTGAGTTGAGGATCTGAGGAGAAACATCCTTTGTTAATGTTGGCCACTTGCAGTGGGAAAGACTGGGGTAGGAAACCAACGATAACCTGCAGACGTGAGTTTCTTCATTTAGAAGGCCGTGGCTGTGTGGTATGGTGACACATGCCTTTGATCCCAACACTCAGGGCCAGGTGGATTTCTGTAGTTTGAGCCATTTTGATCTATGTAATAGTGACTTCCAGGGCTACACACGGAGACCCCACCTGTCCTTGAGTACCAGGCACACATACGTACATGCAGGCAGATACTCACACACATAAGAGAAAAGTAAAAAGAGATGTTTTGTTTTTAAGAATCAACTAAGCAAGGCTCACAGGGGCTCACAGAGACTGAACTGACAGTCGAGCAGCCTCCATGGGTCTGCACTGGGCCCTCTGCGTCTATGTTATGGTGGTGTAGCTTGGTGTTCTTGTGGAACTCCTAAAGATGGGAGTCAGGGGTGTCTCTGACTCTTTTGTCTACTCTTGGACCCCTTTTCCTCCCACTGGGTTGATTAGTCCAGCTTCATCCAGCCCTGATATGAGGCAGCCTTATTGCAACTTGGTATGCCGTGTCCCCTCAATTCTTTTTTTTTTTGAAGATAAATGGGAGGAGCGGATCTGGGAGGAGAAGCTGCATGCAGTCAGTATATAATGTCTGAGAGAAAAATAAAAGAAAAAAATAAATAAAAATTAAAAAAAAATAAAGAAGGAAGGAGTGTCCAAGATTAGAGGGAGGAGGGTTTAGGAGGTTAATTCAGGTACTACATACAGTATAAAGCAGTAGTCCACCCTTCCTTGAGGCTGCTACAAATCGGGAGTTTAGCTGATTAGTGGTGGGTAGGATATAAGGCAGTGGCTGCCTCCGGGATACTAGTAGTTCTGTTGGTTGTAAACCAGTGAACTGGCCAGGCGGATGTTTGTATGTTTCTCCTCTCCTACCTCCCCAGCCTCAATCCCCACCTCCGTCTCTCTTAGGAGAGATAGCTCAGTAATTTACTGGCTGGGCATAGTGACGCACACCTTTAATCCCAGCACTCCTGACACAGAAGCAGGAGGATCTCTGAGTTCCAGGACAGCCTGGTATACATAGTGAGTTCCAGGATAGCTAGGACTACATTGTTTTAAGAGAGAGAGAGAGAGAGAGAGAGGAGAGAGAGAGAGAGAGAGAGAGAAAAGCATTTAAAAGAGCAGTTACTGCCCTTGTGGAGGACCCAGGCTCAATTCCAAGTACGAACAGAATTCTGGAGAATCCTATGCCCTCTTCTAGCCTCTGAGAGCACTGCACCAGAATGGTTCACAGACAAGGAGGCACAACACCTATACAAATAAAGTAAAAATAAATAAATCTTTAAAAATATATAAGGGGGTTTCTGAAACAATAGATTTAACCATATAAACCTGTCAAATATGTTCCATTTTAAGTCAGAAAGACTGGAGAAAAAAATACAGCTTGTGAATGCAACATACTTCAACAACCCAAGAACGCTTATCTTTAAGGATTCTGTCGTGTGTCTACATACATATGCATGTGGACATTCGCTGAAGAGCAGTAATAAAGCCCACTTCCAGGGGTTGGGATTTAGCTCAGTGTTAGAGCCTTGCCTAGGAAGTGCAAGGGCCCATGTTCAAGTCCCCAGCTCCGAAAAAAAAAAAAAAAAAAAAAAAAAAGCCCACTTCCTAGAGAGTGGGCCTAAGCCTATGCAAAACAAACGGCTTTCCTGAAGGCTTGGTCTTAACTGAGCCTGTGAATTTCTGTAGCAGTTGCTACTTTCTGCCACCAGATGGTGGTAGACACAAACAAAAAAAGAAATTTTTTTTTTTTTTTTTTGAGTGCCTGTGTACCAGCGTGCATGCATGCCTGTGGCGTGCACCTGTGGATTCATGATATGGTGTGCACATGTGTACATGCATGCATGCATGTCGTATATGTTTCTCTTTGTTTCGTTTTGAGGCAGGGTCTCATGTGGCACAGGCTAACCCTGAATTTACTGTGTCTTAGTCTTCGGTGATATTGAAGTCCTGATCTCCGACTTGTGAAGGAATAGGGATGCTTCAGGGCCAGCCTTATGTGTTGCTAAGTAGTGAGCGAGGGCTTCCTGCAGGTTAAGCGACCGGGATGTATCCCCAGATCTGTCTTTTTGCTGACTGGTTAACAAGTCAAAAAATTGAATCTAGAGCGCGGGCCATTAGCAGAAGCAGGCAGGTCTTTGAGTTCCAGGCCAGCCTGGTCTACACAGGGAGTTCCAGGATAGCCAGGGCTACATGGAGAAACCGTGTTTTGAAAAGCAAAACAAAACAAAGCAAAACAAACAAAAAAGGGATCTAGGAGGCAAGAGAGGTGGGTCAATGGTTAAGAACAACTATGTTGCTCTTACAGACATAGCAGGTTTAGTTCCCAGTACCCACGTGGCAACTCACAACCATCTGTACCTCCAGTCAGGGTTCCAATCCCCTCTTCCTATGGTGCCTTACATTAATGCAGGCAAAACACATACACATAAATCGATGTAAGAAAATTCAATGGATATAGATTTCAGTGCACGTGCTTTGATCCATAGATACCCATTAGAATTGCTACATCAAGCTGTTTTCACAGGCATCGCCCTATATACCTATCTGGGTGAGAAAAGACGTAAACTACGCTTTCTTAGAGGTTTTCTCGTGCACTTGCGCCTTTTACTTTTATCTCAATATCAACCTCTGCTGCCGTTTGGTGGTTGTGGCTACTGTTCGAGACAGGGTCTTACCATCAGGCTTAGCTGACTTGGAACTGTTGTCAGCTAGACTGGCTTCAACCTCACAGAGATCATCCTGCCTCTGCTTCCTAGTGCTGGGCTTAAAGGCAGCACCGTGTCCTGTAGTTGTTTCTGCAGCACTGGAAATGTCTCCCGGGCCCATGTGCATGCTAAACAGGTGCTCTACCGGTGACCTACGTTTTTGTTTTTGTTTTTTTTTTTACCTGCATTTCTTGACCTCGCATAAAAGAACTTTTTGGATAGGCAAATGCCGAGTAAGGATGTTTCAGTCAGAGATGGAAAGCTTCAGCTCTGTTATTATCTTCTGTGACGGTGACCAGCATCGTGTGTGCCACTCGGCAGAGGGTTAATCGTCCATTATCGGGGAATCTGGTGTAAATCAACCAACTATGCTGTCAATTACACATCACAGAGGATCGTGGAGAACACACAGTGCGTGTCTTAAGATTTATTTGCACTCACTTGCTCCCGTCAGTGCGTGGCACATGTGTGTGGGTTCGGGAGAAGGACCTGGAGTTCCAGGTGGCTGGGACCTGCCCGAGGTGGGTGCTGGCAACTCAAACTCAGATCCTCTGGAATGGCAGCTCTTAACCGCTGAGCCATCTCTCCTGCAGAGGGCAGAAGATGGCTGCAACAACAGCTGAGGGCTCACATTGTGAAGCTTAAACAGTAAGCAAAGAGAGCCCCCTGGAAGTATCACGTGACCTTTGAAACCTCAAAGCCCATCCCCAGTGGTACATTCAGTCCCGCGAGGCCATGCCTCCGAAGCCTCCCCAGACAGGGCTGCTTACCAGAACCCAAGTACTCAAAATCGGAGCGCTAATGGGGAACATCCCACTCGAACCACTGCAACTGTTAGAGTAACCTGGAACATCTGTGAAAAACGAAGGCTTGGGGAACATTTTGGAAGAAGGGGCAAAAAGATTGAGAGAGCCTAGGATCAGGGAGTTTGCTGTGAGATTGTCTCTGCTAATGTCAGAAGCTATACCCATCTCATCTCACCAAACGTGGGGTGAAGGACACCAATGGACACGCCCCAGTGGGCATGGGTTCCCGTCTGCCGCTGGAGGAAGACGCTCTGATGATGGCTGAGCAGGGCTCTGATCCATGAGTATAGCAGAGTGCCACTAGGAGTCATTTTATCACTACATTTTCCCCCCTTGGTTTTAGAACAGTAGCATTTGGTTTTTCCCTAGGTCCCTGGGTTATCGCAGTCTCTGGATCTTGGGGACCCAAGCAGTGTTGGGGGATAGAGTCCATCTTATGCAGTGGGCCTGGTTGGTCGCTCCTGCAAACCCTGTGCCTTCATTGCCCTGGCATATTTTTCAGACAGGATGGGTTTTAGGTCAAAGGTTCTGTGGCTGGGTTGGGGGTTTTACGATTCTCTTTCGGTAGTGTTCGGTGTTACCCTCCTGTGTCACAGATACTAGGTGTGAAGGCTCTATGTAGGCACCAGCTCACCCTCTCCACGTTTGGTGAGTTGTGTGGGCGTTGTCTTCTGTAATGGGGACTTGCAGTCAATTTGTAGACAGAGCAATCTATACACTCTTGGCTACAGCCTGATGTTTGAGATTCCCATGGGACCCCTTTGGACAACGACTCAATTAGATGTAACCCAATCCCAGTACTCAAGCTGTGGTGAGGGGAAAGAGATGGCCAGTCGGGGCTCTGTCTCCCCCAAACAACTCCTCCCTTCTTCTTCCCCCTTAACCCTCCCATCCCCCACTCCACCCATATCTTTCTATTTTATTTCCCCTTTCTAAAGGGATCTCTCTGTTCTCCCTAGTCCCTTACTCTATACCTGCCCTCTATGGCTCTACGGACTGTGGTTCGGTTAGCTCAACAGCTAATATTCGCACATAAGTGAATACATACCATATTTGTCTTTCTGGGTCTGGGTTACCTCATGCAGGATGATATTTCTAGTTGCATCCTTCCCCCTGTGAATTTCATGATGTCCTTGTTTTTGATAGCTGAGTACTATTCAGTTGCGTAGATGAACCACATTTTCTCTTTGCATTCTTCAGTTGGGTAACATCTAGATTGTTTACATTTTCTGGCTAACATAAACAAAGCTGCTGTGAGCATAGTGGAGCCTGTGTCCTTGTAGTATGGTAGAGCATCTTTTGGGTATACGCCCGGGAGCGGGTATACCTGGACCTTAAGGTGGATCGATTCCTGTTTTCCTGAGGAACCACCACACCGACTTCCACAGTGGCTGTACAAGTTTGCACTCCCACCAGTGGTGAAGGAGTGCTCCACGCCCTTGCCACCATGAATTGTCCCCTGTGTTACTAATCTTGGACATTCTGACAGGTTGTTTTCAATCTCAAAGTTGTTTTGACTTGCATTTCTCTAACATTTTGATTGTGTTGATTTTTTGTTGTTGTAGTTGTTGTTTTTGTCTTTTTTCTACCTGTTTGTTTCCCCTTGTTTATTTTGGATATTAGCACTCCATTGGATTTGTACTTGGTGAAGGTCTTTCTCCACTCTGTAGGCTGCCTCTTTCTTATCAGTCAAGCTCACCTCTCCCTCCTGAGTGATGGGACTTAAGGAGTAGGTGACCATGCCCAACTTATATTTATTTTCATTTTATGTAATTATGTGGGCATCAAAAGGAATCAGATTCCCAAGACAATTGTGAAATACCCCAACCCCACGAAATAGGTGCCAGGACCCCAACATTGGGGTCTTGTGGGACGTCCTCTGGAAGAGCAAGAATTGCTCTTAAGCACGGAGTCATTTCTCCAGCCTCTTTTTTTGTTTTGGTTGGCTTTTGGTTTTTGGAGACAGGATCTGTGTAGTCCTGGCTATCCTGGAACTCTCTCTCTGTGTAGGCCTTGAACTCAGAACTCTGCCTATCTCTGCCTTCCAAGTGCTAAGAAAAAGGCGTTCACCACCGTCATCACCCAGCTCCCCACCTGCCCTATCTCTATCCCATTTTCCTCCCTCATCCTTTTTTTCCCCCTTTCCTAGGAGAGGTGACATCAAGAAGTGTGTGTGGCTTTTTTTTTTTTAAGGATGGTTTAAATTGAACTACATTTTGTGCTTGACCTTTTAGTTAACAGCCTGCAGCAGGACCGTGACCAGCCCTCTACAGCTGTGATATTCCTGGGTAGAAACCTGGGTGAGTAAAGTGTTTCATTCAGCTTGTGCTACTAAATGTAGATACAGGATACCAGAAGGCCCGATGGGAGCAAGTACTTTGGGGTGAGTGGGGGGTGGGGTGGGGTGAGGGGAGAGGGGAGGCAAAGTCTGGAGGATGTCTGAGTTTGAGGCCAGTCTGGTCTTCACAATGAGAACAGCCAGGGCATTTACAAAGAATAATCTTGTCGCAAAAAACAAACATAAAGAAATGGTCGAACAAAATAAAAGGGTTGAGGGAGGCTGCCATGAAGTTGGCTTCTCTTGTAGACTTCTGACCCACAATACTCTAAGCTTTAAGCCTTTGACTTGGTCCCCAGCACCTCACAAACTGAGCATGATGGGACATTCCTGTAACCCCAGCACCCCAAAGATGGTAGATCAAGAAGATCAGGGGTTTGGGGCTATCCTCAGCTACATAGTGAGTCTAAGGCTATGCTGGGCTGTATGAAATCGTGTCCCAAAACACGTGCTTTTTGTTGTTGTTGTTGTTGTTGTTTTTAGTGTATATTTGTAGAAAGTAATGGGGTTCGTTATGACATTTCATAGATGTACATAAATGAACTCCATCATTTTGGCCCAATTTATTTTTTGATTTGAGAATCTCATATGTATGTATATAACATAGTTCAATCAAATCCAACCTGATTTCCCTCTCCTCCAGTTCCTCCCCTGTCCTTCCCACTACTTTTCCCTCCCAACTTCATGTGCTTTTTAACAAAACAAGCCCGGGGCTGGAGCAATGGCTCCAGCAGTTAAGAGCACTGACTGCCCTTCCAGAGGTCCCGAGTTCAATTCCCAGCAACCACATGGTGGCTCACAACCATCTGTAACAGCCCTCTTCTGGTGTGCATGAAGAAAGTGACAGTGTACTCGCACACAGAAAATAAATAAATCTTAAAAAAACAAAACAAATTTTATCCATATTCACTGTCTCAAATAAGGTCTTCCCTCTCCCTTAGAGGCTTTCTTCTACGTCAAAGCCCCCTTTTAAAAGATGTTAATTCTGTCTGTGAAAGAGAATACGAAATACGAGTCATTTGGAATCTGGCTGGGTTTGCTTAAAATGGTTTCCGTTCCGGATTTTCCTGCTAAAGTAATTTTGTTCTCTTTGGCTGGATCAAACTATGCTGTGTCCATAGACATTCATATTCATTTATCTCTACACCTGCTTTAGTTTTCTGTTCACTTGTAGCTGGGCATCTAGGCTGATCCCACAAGCTGGTTCTCTACAGTTCTGGGAAGATCGTAGGTATTCAGGCCCAGTGTTGTTCCCTGACACTGATCCCTTCAGATAAATCCAGGCCTCGGCGGTCCTATACCTCACTCTCTTCTCAGGTCACACTGAGGCTCTGTTTTAAGTTTACTTTTTAATATTTATTACATTTTATTTAAGTTAAGATTATTTTCATTTTCTCTTATTTTATCTATTTACCTATTGGTTTTGTTGTTGTTTACATTGTGTGTGTGTCTGTGTGTGTGTGTTTGTGTGTGTGTGTGTGTGTGTGTGTGTGTGTGTGTGTGTGTGTGTGTGTTTGGTTTGGTTTTTGAGACAGGATTTCTCTGGGTAGCCCTAGCTGTCCTGTAACTTGCTTTGTAGACCAGGCTAGCCTCACTCAGAGATCCTCCTGCTTTTGCTTCTGGAGTGCTGGGATATAAGGGCTTGAGACTGTATGACTAGCTACCTCTGTGCTTCTGATTGGTATTTTCCTGCTGACTACACATGTTAAACACTTTTCATGTATTTAATAGTAACTTGTGTTTCTTTTGTAACTGTTGAATGCGTTTGCCCACTGAGTGATTGGATACTCTGTTCTGTTTTGGGTTTGTTGGTTGTTGGTTGTTTTTAAGGTCTTTACATAGGCTGGATGTTGTTGCTCTTGTCAGGAATGGCTGGCAATCACCTCACATTCCATCTGTCTCTTCTATCTGATAATTGTTCTTTCTGCTCTTTAGAAGCTTTTGAATTTGAAGCAATTCTTAAGTGGGTTCTTAGAGTTATATCCTGAGTCATTAGCACTATATTCTCAATGTTTTGGAGGTATAATCAGGGTCCCGTGTATGTACTCCAACTCCTGACTATGTAGGCGAGGATAGCCTTAATTTAAATTCTGTCGCTCCTGCCTCCACTTCCTAAGAACTGAAATGACTGCTGTGTACCACTAAGCCCTATTTATCAGGTTCTGGGGATCAAACCAAGGGCCTTGTGCAAAGAAGCACCCTGCTGACTGAACCCAGAGCTCCTGAGGTGTTTGTTTTTGAAACTGGGTTTCACTGTGTAGCCTTAGCTGGCCTGGAATTTGTTTATAAATATCTGCGTCCATCTGCCTATGCAGTATCAACATTAAGGACATAAGCCACCATGCTAAACCTAAGAAGTCTTCCTTCCTCCCTTCCTCCCTTCCTCCCTTTCCCCTCCCCCTCCCTTTCATCTTTCTTCCTTTCTTTCCTTCTTTCTTTCTTTCTTTTTTTTTTTGTTGTTGTTATTTTTTGTTTGTTTCTTTCTTTGGTTTTTGGTTTTTGAGACATGGCAGTGTTTCTCTGTGTAACAACACTGACTGTCCTGAAATTTGATTTGTAGATCAGGCTAGCATTCAGCCTTGAATTCACAGAGATCCTGCTGCCTCTGCCACCTGAGTGCTGGAATTAAAAGAATACACCACCACACCAGGCTTGAGGGATTGATTTATTTTCTCCTTCCTTCCCTTCCTTCCCTCCTTCCTTCTTTCCTTCCTTCCTTCCTTCCTTCCTTCCTTCCTTCCTTCCTTTCTTTTCTTTTCTTGTAAAGACAAGGGTTCTCTATGTAGCCTTGGCTGTCCAGTAACTCACTCTCAGGTCTACCCTCCCCCTCCCCCCAACCCATGACCACCCCCAGAGACAGAAAAGAAAAAAACCAACCCCCTCCAAAAAATAAAAAACCAACCAACCAAACAAACAAACAAAAACCAAAGACAAGTCCAATTTGTGTTGCCCTTATACTCAATGGAGCATGGTCAAACTTCCCCTGCCAGAACTACTTTTCCGGATCGCCATCGCAGTTTTTAAGAGTTGTTTAATGGCTTCCTGTCTAGACTGTTTCTTTGGGGTTGGGGATAAGTTTTCACAGAATCCTGTCCTGTCTCTCAATTTCAACCGTGAGTCTGCTGTCATCAATACCACTGCAAAAGCAAAAGGCTTTTTAAAAATCTACTCCTGGCTGGCCTTGAATTCACATTAGAGACCAGGCTGGCCTTGAACTCAACAGATTTCACCTGCCTCCTCCTTTCACCCACCTGGTTTTGAATTTTTGCTTCTCGTGCTTCAGCCTCCTTGGCCTGCATCATGCACTACTATGTCCAGATATATTTTTGTTTTCTCTTGACTTTGAAATTTATTTTAATTTTATTAAGCTTTTGTTTTTATTTTATGCGTGTAGGTGTTTTGTCTTTAGGATTCTGTGTTTGCCCTGCTTGATTTCAGTTCTTCTTTGACAATTCCTCGCTATCAGCCACTTCACTTTGTAATTTGGAATGTTTATTGCATGTTATAAATATGTAACTTTGGTTTTTGGATACGTTTCTCTGTGTAGCCCTGGCTGTCCTGGAACTCACTTTGTTAACCAGGCTGCCCTCAACTCAGATTCCCCTGCCTCTACCTGAGTGCTGGGAATAAAGGCATACACCACCACAGCTGGCAGAAAAAACGTAACGTTTTATTTATTTTTAAAAGTTTTATGTATAGTCATGCTTTGCCTGCATGTATATATGAGGGTGCTGGGTCCTCTGGAGCAGGAGTTACAGACAGTTGTGAGCTTCTATATGGGGGCTGGGAACTGAACCCGTGTCCTCAGAAACAGTCAGTGCTGTCAAACACAGAGCCATCTCTCCAGCCTAGAAAAATGTAACTTTTAACAGGAACTGCCCATTAAGTCTCAGACTCCCTTAAGTCTCAGTGTCTGACAGGGACTTTGGACTTAAATTTATTTAGTGTGTGTGTATGTGTGTGTGTGTGTGTGTGTGTGTGTGTGTGTGTGTGTGTGTGTCTAAAAAATGGGTGTTGCAAATCAGAGGACAACGTTCAGGAGTTGGCTCTCTAGCTCGGGCTCTTAGACAATTGGTAAAGGCTACAAGGACTTTTGAAATTAAACTGAATGCATGTTGTGTTGTTAGGTGTCTATGAACATATGGAGACAAAGGGAAGGGAAATTATGGCTTTAAAGTGATACGTTTGGGTGTCCGAGTTGACGAGAGATGGGGTTGGGATGATTACTATTTCAAACTCTAGGATCAACTGGGAGGCAAGTCTGGCATTCATGAGGAACTACCTATAAAAATTATCCTCTGGATAAGCCCATGATGCTCTACCACAGCTACCACAGCTACCTTCATTGTGGTTGGCACCATCCTATGAACAGTGTTCTGCACTGAAGGAAAAGGAGATGTATTTACTATTCATTATTTTTTCTGTCTTAGAGTCCTACTTATAATGTGTTGTGGGAAAGCGCTTGCCTGCTCAAGTCTGTTTGGGGTTCTAAATGCCTCCTAAGCTTGAACGGGAGTATCTGTCCTTAGGTTTGAGGGTCAGCCCACACTACGTAACAAAAGGAGAAAAAGGAAAGATGAAATTAAAGATACTGGAGGATTCGGCATGCAAATAGTTGCCTGTAATCCCAGCACTAAGAAGGCAGACATAGGAGGACTGGCTACAGTTCAAGGTCAGGTCAGTCTGGTGAGTTCTTGGCCAGCCAGGGATGCATACCAAGACGCTGCCTCAGTAAGATAGAGAAGCAAGGAGCAAGTATGATAGGAGTGAGAGGTAAAGGTGGTGGTTCATTCATGCCTTTAATTCTACACTCAGGCAGGCAGATCTGAGTTTGAGGCCAGCCTCAAAGTAGAGTGTTAGGACAGCAAGAGCTGCACAGATGAACCCTGTCTTAAAAAACAAAAACAAACAAATATATATACATATATGATACATATATGTATATATTACGTATAATATGTATTATTATACACATTTATACATATATTATGTGATATATGTATATAGCTATGTGTTATATGTATATATTATATATATTATATGTGTATATAATATTGTATATATGTATTACATATATAGACATGTATATGTCTACACACACACACACATATATATTACATATATATATATTAAATAGAAGAAGCTTATGACAGAGCGGGACCATGAACTTTGAGGAATAAGAATGTGGTTGGTGATAGGGCATGCACTGGGAGGCAGAGCCACATAGGCCAGCCTGGTTTACGAGCAAGTTCCAGGATAGCCAGGGCTACACGGAAAAACCTGTCTCAAAAAAACAAACCAGAGTAAAACAGAACATCTAAGCATCTTTGAGAGTTTGGAGGGCATGGAATGGCATCTCCTATGTGAGAGCCATTTTACCTTTTACATGTCAGAAGGGAGATGTTAGGCTGAGTCTTCTAAGAAGTATACGCCTTTGAGTCCCAATAATTCTGTATTTGATTACATCCACTGTGGGTTTTGTTTGTTTATTTGTTTGTTTGTTTTTGTTTTGAGGTCTCATGGTACATAGCTCTCTTTAAGTTTTTACAGGGGACTGACTCTGCCGCAGGAACCTTTAATCCTAGCACGTGTGGTGCAGAGGCAGGCAGATCTTGGAGTTTTAGTCTTAGCACTTGGGAGGCAGAAGCAGGTGGACCTCTGAGTTGGAGGCCAACCTGGTCTACAGAGTGAGTTCCAAGATGGCCAAGGCTACACAGAGAAACCCTGTTTCGAAAACTAAAAGACATAAAACATAAAACAACAAAAAAGAGTAACTCCATTCCTGTCAGGATAGTTGTGCTATTGTAAGTCTGCGTCCAAGTCACTTCCTGCCACCCTTGTCCACAGCAGTTTTGGAGGTGGTCTCCTTCTTAGCCTGTGGAGGGGTGGCCCATTGGACATTCATTGGCGATAGCAGAGATGCTCTGGTCCCTTCTGAGGCCTTTCGTTTGTATACTATGCTAGTCTTTAAGACTGGGCATGGCGTGCACTCTGGAGGCGGAGGCAGGAGAATTTTTCTTTTTTTTTAAGTTTTATTTATTTATTGTATTATGTGAGTACACTGTCACTGTCTTCAGACACACCAGAAGAGGGCATCAGATCCCATTACAGATAGTTGTGAGCCAACATGTGGTTGCTGGGAACTGAACTCAGGACCTTGGCAAGAGCAATCAGAGCTCTTAACCATTGAGCCATCTCTCCAGCCCCAGCAGGAGGAGTTCTATGTATTTGCAGCCACCTTGGTCTATATAGTAAGTTCCAGAACAGTCAGAGCTACACAGTGAAACCATGTATCAGAAAACAACAACAACAAAACAAAAACAAAAACAAAAAAGCAAAACCCAAAGCAAAGCCAACCCTAACTACTTTTATATCAGTTATCTACTTTTATGTCAGTTGTTACATCTTAAGGATTTCCCTCTGCTATTTGCTTGATCTCTCGGAGGATAATTTGTACCTTAATGTGTTCCTTTAGAGTTCTATTTGAGGGTCTTTAGTATCCCTTATGAATTCTAAGTTCAGAGGCTGGAGATATGGCTCAACTGTTAAGGTCCCAGCACCTAAATGGTGGCTCACAACCCTCTGTGACTACAGTTCCACTGGATCTGCTGCTGTCGTCTGATATCTACGGGCACTGCATGTGTGTGGTGGCACAGATGACACAAGCGGGCAAAACACCCATACACTATGCAATAAGACATAGTAATAATTTTGAAGTAGAGTCTATTCTGTAGCTTTCCTGGGACTGGCTATGTAGACCAGGTTAGCCTCCAAGTCACATATCCTTCTTCCTATCCTGTACTGGGATTATAACAGCCAGCCTACAAACAAATAAGTCTTTTTTTAAAATTAAAGTTTAGTATTTCTAGGGTTTTTTCCACATTTTTATTAGTTTTTTAATTTACATTTTTCCCCTTTCCCCTACTCAACCGCTCACCCCTTCCCGCCTCTCCACCCTGTCATTCCCCTATACTGGGTGGGGGTGGGGTCCAGCCTTGGCAGGACCAAGGGCTTCTTCTCCCTTTGGTGCCCAACAAGGCCATCCTCTGCTACATATGCAGCTGGAGCCATGGGTCTGTCCATGTGTAGTCTGTGGATGGTGGTTTAGTGTCTGGGAGCTCTGGTTGGTTGGTATTGTTGTTCTTGTGGTATTTCTAGTTTTCACCTGCTATTGAACAGTCCTCCACACCCCTTCTTGCAAACACATCTCCGTGTTTTATTTCAGATTCCTGGGGATACAGGAGACTTCTGTCTGGATGTGTCTGCTCCACTAGATTTTGTTTGGTTTTGTGCAATTTTTGGTTTTTTTTTTGTTTGTTTGTTTTTTGTTTTTTATGCCAATCCTTTTGTTTTTGAGTCAGGGTCTTCCATGCAGACCTGGCTGCCCTGGAACTCTATGTCAACCAGTCTGGCCTCAAACTCACAGAGATGGGCTTGACTACCTCCCAAGTGCTAGGACTCTGGGTAACTTACCTGTGCAGTTTTGTTTTCTTTTTTTTTTTTAATTATATTTATATTTATTTGTTTGTATATGCTGTATTCTTACACATTATAGCATGAGTGTGTAGGTGAGTCAGTCTCTCATTCCACCTGTGGGTGTCAGGGATCAAACTCAGGTTGTCAGGCTTGGCAGCAAGCCCCTTACTCACCCGACCATCTTGCCAGCTGTGTTTAGTTTTTGACACCAGTCTAATGTATGACGTAGCCTTGGTTAGCCTCAGACTCACTCCCTTCCCTCTTTCTCTGATCTCTTCCTTCCTTCCCCACTGTGGTCTCATATCACACGCACGCACACAGTCTCATCACATACCCCATTCTTGCCTCACATCTGTCCATCTCTTGGTTTAGCATCTTAAGTGGTGGAATTATAGAGATACACGAGATACACTGACAAAGCTCGTGTGTGTGTGTGTGTGTGTGTGTGTGTGTGTGTGTGTGTGTGTATGATTCTCAGGGTTGAATGAATGTGGGCCCTTTTGCATGCTGAAGGCCTTAACTGTGAGCTTTATCTTCAGTCCTCTCATATACGTGCTCTCTCTCTCTTTTTTTAACACTCTTTGATTATTACCATTGTAACCACTTCAGGACTTGGGTCTGCATCTGGAATCTGCAATCAGAAAGGCCAGCACCGGAGGTGACGAGGACTCAACCTCATTTTGTCACAAAAGAGACTAGAGGTTGACCAGGACTTCCACCGTCTCCGGCGCAACAGTGAAGACAGCAGAGGCACCAGAGCCCAACATCACAGCATTTTACCTAATTTTACTTCCGGTACTTAGTGTTTCATTTCTATTTTTATGATAAAGCACTCTGACCAACAAGTAAGCAAACAAACAAACTTAGGGGAGAAAGGTCTACTTTAGTCTACAGTCACACAGTCCATCACTTTGGCGAAGTCATGGTGTAGGGAGCTTGAAACAGCTGGACATGTGACAGCCACAGCTAATACATAGCAGAGAGTGAATGCACACATACAAGCTTGATGCTCAGTGATCTGTCTCTACTCTTAAGTAGTTTGGTACACTAGACCAGGGAGTAGTGCCACACCCTTTCAAGTTGGGTCTTTTCACAGTAATTAAACAATCCCCCTGGGCCAACCTAACCTAGATTAAAAACACATTGAGACTCTATTTCCAGGTGATCATTAAAGAAAAGACTAGAAGCTAATTGTGGTCAGTTAAGAGTTTAACCAAAAACCCCAAAACATTACAATAGATACATTTTGAGTTACAGTGTTTGTGTGTGTTGTGTTTTTGTGTTTTGTTTTTAGATTGTACATGTTTTATTTGTGAAGAAAGAATGGCTCACCTAAAGATACATGGTTTGGTCCAGATCCGCAGCACAAACAGGAGCAAGCACACCAGGGCATCTCAGTGGAAAGAAGCAGTCATCGAAATAGTAGAAAGAAAACAGAAAGTTAATCTGGTGGTTTCTTTTAAGTTGGAAGAGAGGAGAAGGGTTTTTCAGCTGGGTGATAACGTTACAGGTGTAGTGATTAGTGGCGAGCTGGGACTGTATCATCTGGATTTAACTTTGAGAGATGACACGTCCTTACTCATTGACAAGTTATCCTCCGCAGATGTTGAGCATTTGAAGTCATTCCTGGATTCGTCTACTCCATGTGAATCCCAGCAACCCATGGAGTCCATGAGTAATCAGGATACTCTTGAAATCAGCGACCCATTTTTCAGGGAGAACCAAGACGTAGTCTGTGTTTCCCTGAATACTGCCCTAGAGAGTGGGACACTGCTCTCCCGGAAGATACCACTCTGTATGTCAAACATCACGGGCAGTCATACTGAAAAAAAGAGAGGAGAAAAACAAGGCAGAAAAAGGAAGACAGAACCATCACCATCCATTGTAGAAGTGATCACCAAGGATATTCTCAAAGAAAATAATCTTGAACAAAAAAAGAAATCCAGGCGGTATTACTCCAGGAATAGAGGAGGCAAAGCCGAGAAAGCTGTGGCTTTAAGGGAACAAGAAAAGCGCAACAATTGGAAGCTTGAACCTGCTTTCAGTTCCAAAGTCTATGGAAAGTCTACCCTAGACGGCACTGTTCTCCCAATCGCGACGTGCTCTGATGACAGAGATTTATCGATATTTGGCCTGGAGATCATAACACATAACGGAATCCAACCTCCTCCAGACAATTACCTGAAGCAGCTAAAGCGTGAAGGCTTCCCCAATTTGGGAAATACTTGCTACATGAATTCCATCTTACAATCTGTCTTTGGAATTCCAACCTTTGCAAAGGACTTACTCACTCAAGGTATCCCATGGGAGAAAGTTTCCTACGATGACCTTATCATGCCCTTAAGCCAGCTTCTTGTCTTGAAAGACATTCGAGATATAGAGATCAAGGGCGAGTTACTCACCAGTGTGAAGAAGTCCATCTCCACAGTTGCAGACACATTCTCGGGCAACGAACAGAATGATGCCCATGAGTTTTTAAGTCTGTGTTTAGACCAGCTGAAACTGAACATGGAAAAAGTAAATGCCATGTGGGACACTGAGAGGAAAAATGAACCAACGGGTACTGGAGCCAAAAGGTTTGTTTGTCCCGTTGGTGCTAATTTTGAGTTTGAGCTGCATAGCTCCATCATCTGTGAAGGCTGTGGTGAGGCTACTCTCAAAACCGAAGTGAGCAATTACCTCTCCATTGACCTGCACCACGGGACAAAAACACACCCTCTCTCAATTCAAAAGTCTTTTGATCTGTTCTTCACGCCAGAAAAAATTGAGCATAACTGCGAGAAATGCAAGAACAAGAATTCTGTTCTCAAGTACACATTGAGGAGACTCCCCAGGGTCCTCATTGTTCATCTGAAACGCTACCAAGTTACCACTGACTTGCTGCCAGTGAAGAGTGAGCAGCCAGTTGAGATTTCTCAGTATTTGAATATATCCTCCCATTGCCATGAAAACAGGAAGTTACCGTTTCCCTTGATCAATACACCCCCTAAGGGAGACTATGATATCCCAAGTGTCTCTCCAGGGCTGATGTCTGAGATCTTTACCCAGTCAATGTCATCTAAGAGGGTAATTTCTGAATCCAGTGACCCCCTGGTTCTACAGGTTGGATCCAGCGTGGATGCCGAAATACAAAGCTTCCAGATAATGTATGAGGATGAAAGTGAAGACGAGCAGCAGAGAGGCCTGGAAAGTGGTTCTATGCTGGACCCAGAACTATTGAAGACAGAAAACAGGGTATTCAGACACAAGATATCTCCAGCACCTGACTCAATGATGGGCGACGGATACAGCTTCCTTCCTATGCTCTGTGAGCCTATGAGCATCCAAGACCCAGGTCTTGCAGAGATGGGTCTTCAAGAGGTTCCAGAGAATCCAGAATTTAAGTACTATGGAAAGCCAGACGGCCGTACTAACAGTGATCTGTCAAAACTCCACCAGAATCATGGGGGTCGAATCAAGGGTTCGTATCTACCGGCATCATTTGCAAATATGAGAAGTTCTCTGGAAGACCCAGAGAAGGACCTGAGCAGGTCTTCAGAATTTGAGGAAGATGATCCGCATTCCTTTGCATTGGGTTCTGATGAATCAAAGGATGAGGAGATGGGAGACAATCTTCATAATTACAGGCTCGTCAGTGTTGTCAGCCATTTTGGGAGCTCCCCAAATTCAGGCCATTACGTGAGTGATGTGTATGACTTCCAAAGGCAAGCCTGGCTCCTTTACAGTGATGTCCAAGTGTTCGAGAATCCAGATCCCTCCAGTCAGGAGAATAGGCTTCATACTGGATACATCTTCTTTTACATGCATAATGAGATTTTTGAGGAACTGTTGAAAAAAGCATCGGAGTGCAAGGTCCTTAGCACATCTAAAGAGGAAAAGAGGGACATAGATTATTTCTCAACACTGCTTAATGGCCTTACATATATCCTAGAAGAGTTCTAAATCTTGCCCATAACGAAGAAGAGTCACATAACTCAAGATGAAAACTCGGCCAAAAACAAAAAATGAACGGACATTCTAAAACAGAAACCCAGGCCTTGCTATCGCAGGCTATGCACCATTCTTTCCTACAAGGCTAAATGGTGCTTTTCTTGTTTTGTGGTGGTTTTAATTTCTTCACAGACGTTAATAAAACTCATCATTTTGAGACTACCATTTGTTAACTATGAGAATAGGGAATCTGGAGAGAAGGTACAGTAGTTGAGAGTGCAGACTACTCTGAGAGAGGACCCAAGCTTGATTTCCCAATACCTATGTTAGGTGTGACTGGCGTGTTCTTGGAGGCAGGAGGCATGAGATAGCCTAGAATGGGAATACAAGTGATAGTAAGCTGCCTGACTTGGGTGCTGGGAACTGAACTTAGGTTTTCTGCAAGAGCAGTTTCCACTTTTAAACACTAAGCCATCTCTTGGCTTTCGTTCTAATTTTAGTGTGTGTGTGTGTATGTGTGTGTGTGTGTGTGTGCGCGTGCTATCCATAAGAGCAAAGCATGATGCTTTTTAAATGTTGTTCTGAACCAGTACAACACAGCAAGGAGCTAATTATAAGTTCTAATGCTGGGGTTCAATGTCAGAAACAATACCAGTAGTTACTTAAGAGTTTGAGAAATATTTATTTAGTGTGTGGAGTGTCTTATTGAATTTTAGTGTATATAAATCACTCATGTCATCCAGAGCCTCCTCATTGGTTTTATCCCAAATTCATATGTGCTGTTCTTTTGTCAGTTTATTAAAACCATTGTTTTCCATGTGTGTTTGTGATTCATCCATGAGATTATATAGCTGCCCACCACCTGGTTTTGTGCTTCTCAGAATTACAGGGTACATTAAAGTTACACAGGAAATGAAATAGGTAGCATTTGCAAATTGCAAGGCATTCTAAGGACTCAGTGGGAAAAAACACCTGCCTTCAAGCCCTGTGACCTAACTCCAATGAGTTGTCCTCTGACCTCTAGGGAAGCTAGCAGATGAACACCCATGAATAAATGAATGAATAAAATCTAACTTTCTAAAGGTTTACCCATTATGTGTATAGTGTTCTGCCTACCTGTAGGCCTACACATCAGAAGAGAGCACTAGATCTCATTATAGATGGTTGTGAGCCTCAATGTGGTTGCTGGGAATTGAATTCGGGGCTCGTAGAACAGCCAGTGCTCTTAACTGCTGAACCATCTCTCTAGCCCCTAAAATTTAATCTTTTGAGATGTTACTATGGAGCTCTGGCTGTCTTGGAACTCTATATAGATCAGGCTATCCCTAAACTCAAGAGATTTGCCCTGGCCCTGCCTCTTGGGTGCTGGTATTGAAGGTTTGCACCCCCATGCCTAACCCAATGAAAATTTCAAAGCACTTTAAAGTGCCAAATATATTTGTTAGATTCAAATCATGGTTGACATGAGAAATGGGTGGTTCAAGGTAGAGGACAAGGGCTAGATCATCTTGCAGGTGAGAGCTTCATTAGAAAATAGTAATACCACAAACAGTATGGAGGGGTTCTAAAGAGAACCTTCAACTCAAGACAAGGCAAGGTTCCCCTGAGTTTCCAAAGGAAGGAAGAAGCCTTGTGCCATGAGGCAGTTAAATAGTAGTGCATGCTTTCTACTGATTCTGCAAGGGGAAGTACAACAAGCTGTCTACACTGTGTAACCTGATCTGAGACACCAACACCACATCTAACAGTGTTTCAAACATGAAAAAATAGTACAGAGGCACTTTCAAGGGCCTAGGGAGATAGTTCAGTAGGTAAGAGTCATGTGCAAGCATGGGGACTTGAGTTCAAATCCCCAGCACCATGGTGATGGCCATGCATGTATGCCTGTGACTCTAGCACCAGACAGCAAAGGCAGATTCTAGAGCTCACTAGCCAACCAGCAGCCAAAATGGTAAGAGTATGGCACAGTGAGATTGTATTTAAAAAACAAAAATAGGAAGTGGGAGAAGAAAGCACTGAGTGTCCTCTGGCCTTCACATGTGCATGCATGCACCCATGTGCAAACATTACACAAGTGTTATTTTCCAAATTCCTCTTTGGGCCTGGAGACATGGTTAAGATTACTTTTTACTCTTTCAGAGACCCCAGGTTTGATTCCCAGTATTCACATGGGGTCACACCATCTGTAACTTCAGTTCCAGAGGATCAAATGGCCTCTTCTGTCTTTGTAGTGTACAGACAAAACACCTATATGTATTAAAACATTGCTTAATTCTACCTTCAAAGGGGTACCATATATTCATAGCCCGTGGCTAATCGTGAAAAGCTTATAAAATTCACAGTGCTAATATACTATATAAGAGCATGTACAAACGTTTAGAAGATTTTTGAGGTTATAAGAAAAATACTAACTGGAGAGATGCTCAGCTTTTAAGAGCACTGCTGCTCCTCCAGATGGACCCAGGTTCAGTTCCCACACCCACATGGCAACTCATGACTCTGCAACTCCAGTTACAAAGGCATCTGATACCCTCACACAGACATACATGCAAACAAAACACCAGTGCACACAACATTACTGTCAATTATAAAAAAAAACCATCTACCATCTAATTTGGGTTGATTAGACTGCTGAGCAGTTAAGAACACCGTGTGCTTTTTCAGAGGTCCTGAGTTCAATGCCCACTTACTATATGGTGGCTCAGGACCATCTATAAAGGGATCTGATGCCCACTTCTCTTATGAAGGTATGCATGCAGACAACATTCCTACATTAAATTCATTAAATAAATACTAAAAGCCTGGTAATTTATAAAATATGGGGCAAAATTAAGTGAGGGTGATTTGGGGAAAAGATTAGTCTAGAACAGCAGTTCTCAGCCTGTGGGTTGCCATTCCTTTGGGGTGGTGGTGGTCAAAGGACCTTTTTGCAGGAGATTGCATATCAGATAGGCAGTATGTTGGGAGCAGGCAAAAGAAACCCACCCTCAATACATCCGCTTCATTTTTCAGACTCCATTTAATCATGGGGAGAGACTAAGTTCAAGCTCCCTAGCCCTAGGGGAGCTGGGGACTTCCTCATAGCCGAACAGCTTCTATTGTAAGGAAACAGTTGTCTGAGTCCAAACAACTCAAGAACAACTCCATCTTGTTAGCAGGGTCATTACTAAGTTCATGTTCCCGGGTCCAGGAACCTACTCCTAACCTGTTTGGTGAAAACTCCCTTGCTCAACCCCTTGTGTCAAAATATGGTAGAGCAGTGCTACGACCTACCCCGCTCCCCCTTGGTTTGTGGTCTTGTCCTTTAAATATGTTGTGCAATTTCCCTTCAGGATGCAGTTAAGCTTCTGAGTCTGTTCTTTGGCTGTGATTGATCAGTAGTGGCTTAATTACAATAAATGTTTTTCATCTGCACTGATCTGGTGTTTGAGTCATTGAATTTGTGTCGTGTTTAAGCGTACTCCATAACACATCAGAAATTTACATTACAATACACAACAATAGCAAAATTACTTTTGAAATAGCAACAAAACAATTTTATGGTGGGGGGGGTCATCAAAGCATGACGACCTGCATTATCACCACGACGTGAGCAACAACGTTGAAGGGCTGCGGCATTAAGAAGATTGAGAACCATTGCTCTAGAACATGCCTACAATTCAAAAAATCATTTTTCTTTTCTTTTTTTTTTTTACCATTGAAAGGATTTTATTTAAAATGTCAGGGGATTGAGGACATAGCTCCTTTGGTAGAGTGCTTATCCAACATGGGGAAAGTTCTGGGTCGTATCCTCACCACCACATAAGCCATGTGCAATGGTGACATAGGCCTATAATCACTGCATTTAGGAGACGAAAGCAGGTACCAATGTTCAAGGTTTTATAGTGAGTTTGAGGCCAGTGAGGGATACATAGACTCCATCTCAAAAAATGGGTTTGGAGTTCAGGGGATGGTTCAGCAGGTTAAGGTGCTTGCTGCCGAGGCTAATGATCTAAGTTTGATCCCAGGGACACTTATGAGGAAACGAGAGAACTGATTCCCACAAGTAGTCCTCCCTCCTGACCTCCACGTGCTACCCTCTAAATAAATAAAAATGTAATTCAAAGGAAAAAAAAATGGGCTGGATGTAGTAGTAGTATACGCCCTCAATCTCAGCATTAAAAGGGCAGAGGCAGGTGGGTCTCTGAGTTCAAGGCCAGCCCGGTCTGTAGAGATCTAGGACAGGGCTACATAGAGAGAAACCCCCTCTATAATACATACATACATACATACATACATACATACATACAGATATATCACATACTTTTTATATGTATTATAGTTAAGCAAAGTGAATCTACACAATATAACTCATAAATTAACCATGGTTTTTAATAAACTTAGAGCCAACTACTGAACTGGAAATGGACATTACCTCCAGTTTCCAAGAATTTCTTGAGCACTCTGTTATGTCTAAACATTTATGTGTGTGTATATATATATCTATGTATGTGATATATGTATATGTAGACCAGAACTTGATGTTGGGTATCTTCACCCCTGCCTACCAACCTTAACTTTTTGGGAGACAAGAACTAGAACTACTTGAAGCAGCTAAACTGGTTGACCAGCAAACTGCAGGGTCTTCCTGTCTCCCTTTCCCCCACTGCTGAGTCATAGGAACATGCCTCTACACCCAGCTTTTTATATGGGTCAGTTACATATATGAGACTATAACCCAGGCCCTCATACTTGGTTATAAGCACTTTTACCCTTCCCTAGTCTACTAAACACCTATTTAAACCATCTCCTAAGCTTGGCTGAATGGCAGGTGGACTAGCTTAGCCAGATGTTTTAGCTCATGCCTATGATCTCAGTTTTCAGGGGTCAGATTCCAGGCTAACCCAGATTAATGTGAGACCCTCCTCTCGACCATCAGCCTTACAAAACACAATTCAAGATGTTATCTTCTGCCTACCTTACCTTCCAGAGTCCTGTGTGACCTTTGCTTTGCCAGGTAGATTCACTTATAGGAGACTTGGCAAATCAGAAGTGGCCAAAATTCTGCAACAGATTAGATTTAAAAACCAAAACCAGGTACTGGAGAGATGGCTGAGGAGTTAAGAGCACTGGCTGCTCTTCCAGAGATTCTGAGTTTAATTCCCAGCAACCACAAGGTGGCTCACAACCATCTGTAATGGGATCTGATGTTCTCTTCTGGTGTGTCTGAAGACAGTGACACTGTACTCATATACATACATAAAATAAAATTTAAAAAACCCAGAAAAATGAAATCTGGAAACTAATTGGTTGGGGTTACCATTATAGATTGGTTTTCCTATTTCACCAGTTGAGATAAATTATTCACTCTTGAAAAATCAAGTGAGGTGGGGAGGTACAAGGACTTAAAAGTCAGAAGCTGCTTACCCATTCCTTCCTTCCCAACCATTTAAATAAAAACAAGGTCTTCTATTTATTTCTGTCAGTGTCTTTGTGTATTGTGTGTGTATTCTGTTTGTGTGTAGATGCCTTCAAGGTTAGAAGAGAACATCAGATCACTTCAAGCCATTCAGCATGAGGGCTAGGGATCAAACCCAGGTCCTCTGGAAGAGGATACAATGGTCTTAACCACAGAGTCATCTGCTTAGCACCCCCACACCTTTTAAAATCGCTCTGTGTGTACCAGTTCATAGATGCAGGTTAGAAGACAACTTGTGGGAGTCAGTTCTTTGCTACCATGTGGGTCTCAGGCATCAAACTCAGGTTGCTGGTCCACACTGAGCCATCTCACCATAGGCTGACCTCGAACTCCTGATGCTCCTGTCTCCAGCTCTTAAGTTCTGAGATGATGGGCATGTGCTATCACTCCTAGCTTCCTCTCACAATGTTTCAGATTTCCAGTGGGTTAGTTTGAGGATGGAGCTTGTCATTAGAGTAAGTGAATCCCACATGTAAGGCCCCAAGTTCCATCCCCAGTATTGTGTGTTTTACATACACACACACACACACACACACACACACACACACACACACACACACAGGGGGGGGGGGAGGGCGGAGGGAGGGAGGGGGGGGGGGAGGGAGGGGGGACAACAGCAACAAGTTCTAAATAAAATACACAACCAATATGCTTAACATATTGTTAAGCAATATAATGTTACGTTTTCTGATGTGAACTATCAAAGAAATGGTACTACGGGTTATTAGTCACTAGAATAAAACTCCATGAAAACAAATAAAAACTTCACGAACGTTTTGGACACATATGGTTTGTTGGTATCTCTTCAGTCATGTGTGTCAAAAGGCACTGCATACATATTTGCTGAATATCAGACATGGTGTCACGTATCTGAAGCCCCAGATACTAAGGAGGCTGAGGCAAGAGGATCACCTGAGCCCAGAAGTTCAAATCCAGACTGGGCAGTATAAGATTCCATTTCAAAAACATCAAACCAGGGGCTGGAGAGATGGCCTAAGAGCTAATAGCATTGTCTGCTTTTCCAGAGGACTTGGGTTTAATTTCCTGCATCCACGCGGTCGTTCACGGATGGAGACCTGATACCTTCTGCTGCCTTCCACGTGCACCAGATACACATGTGGCACAGACATACATGCGGGTGAAAAACACACACACACACAATACATAAAAATTTTAAAAAGGGGTTGGGGATTTAGCTCAGTGGTAGAGCGCTTGCCTAGCAAGCGCAAGGCCCTGGGTTCGGTCCCCAGATCTGGGTAAAAAAAAAAAAAAAAAGAAAAAATTAAAAAAAAATTTTTTTTAAATAGAAAAAACAGGAGGCTGGAGAGATGGCTTGGCATTTAGGAGCACTTGCTGCTCTTCCAGAGGAATAAAGTCAATTCACACCACCTAATTCAGGCAGCTCACAACCCTTGTAACTTACCTGAGATCATCTCCTGGCTTCCCCAGGCACCTGCACACAAGGCACACATATATAAAGCATCTATGAATAAATGAGTTAAACTGATCCTCAAAAGGATAGTCACAGTCAGCTTAAGGACTCTGTGTTCTCTGTGACAGACTCTGCGACAGACAAAATGCGAGGCCATTTTGGAGTTAATTTTGGGATGTGTATTCCATGCTAGCCTATAACAGGACAATTTCCTGTATCTTTTGAAGTGCTCAAAGTCCCTATCAAGTGAGAATTCTTTTTTGGTGTCTGTCAAGATATGCCTTGTCAGCAAAGGCCTTTCCACATTCAGAGCATTTATAAGGTTTTAGCTCATAATGGAGCTTTTTATGAAAATCAAGGTATTCTTTCCGGCTGAATGATTTCCCACATTTGTTACACCCTCCACATTTGCTCTCTCTCCACTGAGAGTTTTCTGAGGCACGTGGAGGTTAGACTTCAGAGTGAAGGCTTTCCCACACCTATTACAGTCAGGATTTTTCCCCAGCATGCGTTTTTTCATGTTGAGTAAGGTTTCTCTTCTGGACAAAAGCCCTGTCACAGAGGTGACACTTGTAAGCCTGCATGCCAGCATGGATTCCCTCATGATCGATGGCATTTCCTTTCTGGGCAAAAGCCTTCTCACACAGCCCACATTTGTAAGGTTTCTCTCCTGTGTGTGTTCTCTGGTGTTCCACAAGGGCAGACTTGCAAATGAAAGACTTCATAGTCTTTGCACTGGGTGGCTTCGGTTCCTTGTAAGTGTTTTTAAGTTGGCTGAAGGTTGAGTTCTGTTTGAAGGACTTGCCACATACATTGCACTCATAGGCTCTCTCCTCCTCATGGATTTTCTTATGATTACTGTAACATGATACTCAGGAGAGGGCTTTCCCACAAGCTTCGTATTTATAGGTTTTCTCTTTAGTATGGGTTTTCTGATGTTGAACAAGATTGGTCTCCTGCCTGTAGGCTTTTCCACATTTTTCACACTTGAAGACTTTTCTCTCTGGATGAGGTTTTTGACATTTATTCAGGTTCCACAGCATTTTGAATGCTTGTCCACAGTGGGTGCATTTAAAGGATTTCTCCCCATTATGGATCCTCATATGCCTCTGATTGAGTGACTTTTCACAGGCATTACATTCAAACTGCATTTCCACAGATTTGTGTGAATTAGGGCCATACTTTCTATATTCCTGAGAATTGTTTTTTATACAGCACTTCCTATCAAATAGATGCCTCAAATGCCTTCCAGGCATACTGGACACTGAGAGCCGGATTCTTGAAGGAACATCATCATTGCTTGGGAGAAACATTTTCTCACATGTGGTGCCTTTTGGATCAGTGAACATTTTCTCGTGGCCTGATATAACTCCTCTTTTGAGACTCGTCTCCACACCCACGGGCATCCCAACCTGCCTTTCGACATCGTGAAATCCATTTTTTTCTGAAATGGATTACAGAGAAATTTTCTGTGAGAAACTTTCCACCCTTGTGATTTGAAATGAATATGTTACAAATCACTGAGTGGAGCCATTCTGGTCTTAGGGAATTGGACTTGGTTTAGCCTCGGTGAGGGAGTGGCTGATCAGCTACGTGCCACCAAGCAGGTGGGCTAGCAGGGACAACTACCATTAGTACTAGTCAAGAGATTTTGACAGAGGCTAAACAGATGTTCTTTCTGTACGCGCATGAACATAATTAAAAATAAAATAAAACAAGACTGGAGAGATGGCTCAGCAGTTAATAATACTCACTAGAGGATCCCAGGTTGCCTTCAAGCATTTACTTCAGGTGGCTTACAATTGCCTATAAGCCCAGATCCAGGAGATCTGATGCCCCTCTTATAGTTTTCACAGTCACCCGAATATACATACTGTGTGCGCACGTGTGCACACATGTGTGCATGCATGTGTGCATACACACACACACACACACACATTTCAGAAAAATTATCTTTAAATAAAAAACAATAGCAAAAGGGCTGTGGAGATGGCTGTGTACCTGTTAGGACCTGAGTCTGGATCTGCAGAACTCAAGTAAAAACAGACATGCTAGACACATGTCTGTAATGTCAGCCAAAGGCTCATGGACCAGCTAGTCTGCAGTATTAGATAGTGAACAAGAGACACTGTCTTAAGTAAGGCGGAAGGGTAAAATGAGGCGTGACTTCCAAGGTTGTCCTCTGACCTCCACCTGTTGTACCATGATGTGAACAAGCCCACAGTCACACACACGGATATACACATCAGGTTGACAGATGAACAGACAGACTGACACACAGACACAACACACACACACACACACACACACACACACACACACACAAGAATAGGGGGAAAACAGTAAAATGACAGCAAAACCAGTACCACAGTTCTCTCCTGCTCCATCCTAATCCGGCTCAAGCAGGATACCCCAACAGTGAAGAGCGTCCTGGAAGCCAATCTGCTCACCCTCGAGCAGGTGCTTGTGTATTTCAGACTTTAGGCAGGCATCCCTGTCACTCACAGAGGCCAAGTGGCTCTAGTTCTCCAACATCACATCCCTATACAGGTTAGCTCACAGTGATGTCCTCCAAGGTCACTCTCCCTTGGAACAGCAAAGCCCCCGTCTGTAGAAAGATGCCGGGTGTGCTCAGAGCGGAGGGCCTAAAGAGTGGCTTCTCTGTTTACAACACACCCAAGAAGAATCTGGGACCATTGTAATGAGGGGCACAAGCAGTTTCCTCTCTGTGAGTGGACCCCATACATGTGAAAAAAAAAAAAAAAAAGATGCCACTACACCACAAGAAAACCCACAGAATCAACCAACCTGGGACCAGTGAGACTGAACTGACAACCATGGAGCCTACATGAGTCTGACCCAGGCCCTCTGAACATATGTTATGGTTTTATAGCTTGGTGTTCTTATGGGATGCCTAACAGTGGGAATGGGGCTGTCCCTGACTCTTTTGCCTGCTCTTGGGACCCCTTTCCTCCTCTGAGTTGCCTCGTCCAGCCTTGATATGAGGGGAGGTGTCTAGTCTTGTTGCACCTTCTAATACCATGCTTGGTTGATATCCCTGGGAGGCCTGCCTTTTCTGACGGGAAACAGGAGGAGTGGATTTAGGGGAGGGAATGGGAGGAGAGGAGGGAGGGTAAACTGTGGCTGGGATGTAATATATGGGACAAGAATGAATGAATGGGGGCTGGGGAATTAGCTCCGTGGTAGAGCGCTTACCTAGGAAGCGCAAGGCCCTGGGTTCGGTCCCCAGCTCCGGAAAAAAAAAACCAAAAAAAAAAAAAAGAATGAATGAATGAGTGAATGAATGAATTAATGATAGAAATGAGCTAAAACTGAACACACACATACACACACACACACACACATACACACACAGAGAGAGAGAGAGAGAGAGAGAGAGAGAGAGAGAGAGAGAGAGAGAGAGAGAGAGAGAGAGAGAGAGAGAGTCACTGAAGGCAGGTGTAGTAGCTAATGCCATAAACTCAGTACTCAGAAGGCCGAGGAGGGAGGGCTACTATAAGTACAAATATTAAGTTCTAGTACAGTCTGAGCTACAGTGTGAGACCCTGTCTCAAATGACAATAAAGCTGGGCTTGTGGTGCAGGCCTTTAATCCCAGCACTTGGGAGGTGGAGGAAGATGGATCTCTGAGTTCGAGGCCAGCCTTGTCTACAGACAGAGTTCCAGGTCAGCCAGGGCTACACAGTGAAACCAGGGTGAGACTAAATGGCAAGTAACGTGGAGCCCGTAGCTGGGAAGTAGAGACTGCAAAGTCGGGTTAGAATAGATGAGTACCTGCCCCCTCATTGTGCTTAAAGGTAGTCGATAAATTTAGTATGCCCCTGTGTCAACTACTTGGGAGCTAGAACAGGAAGAGAAAAAAACTACTACCATTAAATTTATTTCCTACACAGGGTCTCATGTAGCCCATAATGGCACTGAACTTACTACATAGGCAAGCATAGTCTTCACTACCTGTCCCTCCCATCTCTACCCATCGAGTGCTGGAAATACAAGTGCACATCGCTACTCCAGCTGATTTCCAAGGGCTCCTTTTGTGTATTTGTTTCTCGGATTTATTTCATTTTATGTGTGTGAATGCTTTGGCTGAATATATGCCCGGGCCCCACATGCTTGCCTGGTGTCTGTAGAGGTTACAGTCGGATACGGAACTCCCTGGAACTGGAGTTACGGATGGTTGTGAGCCACCATGTGGGTTCTGGGAATTGAACCCAAGTCCTCTGCAAGAGCAACAAGCGCTCTTAATCTCTAAGCCATCTCTCCAACCCCACCTGATTTCAAGTTTTAATAAAACTTACCAGTGGGGCTAGGGATATAACTTGGCAGTAAAAAGCTATTTGCTGGACATTAAATTCAAGGTCCTGTAAAAAAAATAAAAAATAAAATAAAAATCTCACCTGAAAATCATTCATTTTCTGTTCTTCTCAAGCCAAGATAACCCTGGGGAGCAAGATTTGCTTGGAACTGAAAAGAACCACAAAGATCAGAATTTCTTTGGAACATGCCATCCGATGTACATGGTTTCCCAAACTAGTGCACTGTAGCTGTTTCTATGGTGGTTTAAATATGGCCCCTATAGATGTATGTGTTTGAATGCTTGGTCATAGGGAATGGCACTATTTGGAGGTTTTGTGTTACTGGTGTGGGTGTGACCTTGTTAGAGGAAGTGTGTCACTGGGGAGGCAGGGCTTTAAATAAATAAATACATACACACATATATAATATAATATATATTATATATAACACATAATATATATATTATATAATGTGTGTGTGTGTGTGTGTGTGTGTGTGTGTGTGTGTGTGTGTGTTGAAGCTCTGTTCAAATGGAATAGAAATAAAACCCAGCATTATTCCCACTTCTGGTTATATATCCAGAGGAAACCGGATCAGAACTAGGCTGAATGGTGCATTCCTGTATCCAAGCACTGAGGATGAGAGGAAGGAGGACCATGTGTTTTGAGGCCCAGCTGAGCTATGCAAGAAGACACTGACCCCAACAAACAAAATAAACAGAACCACCAACAAAAATACCTTAGGAAATAAAATCAAGATGGTGAGGAAGTATCTGTACCTGTAGGTTTGTTACAGCGCTGTTCAGAAGGGCCAAGAAATTGAATCAGCCTATATGTTCATGGATAAAGAAAATGTGGGGGTTAGGGATTTAGCTCAGTGGTAGAGCGCTTGCCTAGGAAGCGCAAGGCCCTGGGTTCGGTCCCCAGCTCCGAAAAAAAGAACCAAAAAAAAAAAGAAAAAAAAAAGAAAATGTGGTATGCATGTATAATGAAATACTTGTCAGCCACACAAGATAATTAAATCTTGTCAACTGCAACAACATGGAAGGAACTAAAGACCATTATGTTAAGTGACTTAGATCAGGCACCAAAACTGGATAATCACATTCATGTGCAGAACCTAAAGAAAATTATTTCAGGGAAGTTTTTTGTTGTTGATTTTGGTCTTTTTGAGACAAGGTCTCATGTAGCTCTGGTTGGCCTCATACTTATTATAGGGCTGAGTATGACCTCAAACTCCTGACCCTTCTATCTCTACTTCACAAGTGCTGAAATTATAGGCAAGTACCATCATGCGTGGCTGGAAGTTGAGAACATAGAGTTTTCAGGAAGAAGAGGGGAGCTAGTGAGGGGATAAACTGGGGAGGGAGAGCTTTGTAGCCCAGGCTGGCCTGAAACTCACAATGTAGCCCACGCTGACATGGAGTTTATAGCAATTCTCCTGCATCACTCTCCTGAATGCTGGGATTACAAACAACCTCATAAGGTCTCACAATTCCCAAATATATATATATATATCCGGGCTTAGCCCCATTCCTAGTGTTCAGACATAGGCTGAGTTGCCTATATGACACAGTTACTTTTCTACGTTAGAAATGTATCAGACTGACCCCAAGACCCCTAAACCCCCTACCCTTGCAGCCTTCACAGGTCTGAAGTCCATGCATCTGTCCAGACTGTTCTGTGCCACACAAGACCTAGGTCAGTAAGGGTGATGTAACACATATGTTGAAATGAGACTTCCTCCTCATGAAGAATATTAAGCTACATTTTCTGTCGTCAGCTTAGAAGACGATCTTCGTAGAAAGTATCTGAAAGGGACAAATCATGAAATCAGCTGAGTGCTAGGATCCACACCATTGCACTAACCCTAAGATGGGCAAATCCCTCTGCCTCTCAAGTTTTATTTCACTAGATGAAGATTGGAAGTCTTTCCAATTCGTGGCTCCTTCCCCACAAACTCCGTCTTCTAGATGTCCCCACATTAGAGAGAAACTGGGACTTTTTAGCGCCTTTTGCACTGGGTAAACACTCTTTAAGTCTTGTCGGACACAGCGAGAAAACCCATGAAAACCACATTACCCAGACTATGCTGCGAGCAAGCCCAATCAATAATCTACCAGGACGGGTTTCACTTCCTGGTTACTCGCCGCGCACGCCATTGCCTCAGCACTTTGGTTCCCAGGGGACTTGAGTGCAGGGAGCCAAGGGTCATTTTCCAGGCTTGTAGCGGGATTTGAAAAGGACCGGAAGATAAAAATTCTCTCCGGAAGTCCGTGCAAACCTGTGTGGAGTATTCCTCCGGCGGGCCGCGACCTCTAAGCCCTCGTCCTTCAGCCTGCAGCAGCCAAGGGCAGTGGTTTGCCATCTCCACGGAAGATCCCGCGGTCTCGAGTCCAGCCAGTTTCTGTGTCATCTAGCCAAGGCCGGACGGTTGAGCTCAGATCTGCAAGGCACTCCATTCACTTCACCCCGCCTCCAAAAAAGTTCGACTATGGTGGCCGGGAAGGACCACACACAGGTGAGTGGATTGTGAGCTGTGAGCTTTGAAATTCCTGCTTGTCAAAAGGTTTGGGGAGCCGAGACAACGTCCTGGCCTGGATTGAGCTCTACCGTTTTCATTTGTGTGTGTGTGTGTGTGTGTACCAAATTTGTCAGTGGTCCTAGATGCTTCCTAAAGATGCTCAGTTTGAACTACAGTTTCCGGAAAGATGCTGCACCTGACAGCAGGTTGATTAGAATGCCAGTGACTGTGGAGGGATTGGAACGCTGCAGATGAAGAACCTGGTTACTAATTATCTTGGACTATCTTTAGCCCCCCTATAACTAACTATTCCTTGCCCATCACAGTGTCTAACCTAACGTCATTGTGAACTATAGATGAAACATTTTTGGATATGTCAACGTAGCTGACCGTTAGCTTCCACTAACCTGAAAGCTAAAAGAGTATCTTCAGATAGCATCTGAGACCTGTGGCAGAGGTTTCTTAACTGGCCTCTAACCTGCCTGCCCGATGTATTCGTGAGTTGTCGCTAGCAAGAAAGTAGATACGAGTAGTTAGTATAACAAAAGTTATATTTCATTATGCTGAGTATGCTGTCACACAAAGGTCACACTTTAAATTCCTAACTATGGTCTTAAGCCTATCTTCCCAAAGTTGCTTACTTGTACAACAGAAGTCTCTCATTCAAGGGTCATTACATGCATGCTATTTGAAAAGTGTCTTGATGTTTGTCCTTTGTTCTGTATCTTAAAACTTGGAACATGACATTTGGGTTAACCTAAATCTGAGCTCCAGGGTAATGGTCCTGCTTTGAGCTGAGAGTTCACTGATAAGTTGTTACAAGGGTAAATGATGCTTCCTCCAAGGACTCCAGTCATACTAGTAACTACTACTATGCTTGCAAGGATCTACCCAGACTGACCAGGCCTCTGGGCAAAACTGTTGCATTGAGAAAGGTAGGGAAGGCAAAGGCATTCCAGGCAGAAAGAAGTACTGGGAGGAATACAAGGAATATTGGCTATTTAAGGAGGCCCATATGAGTTAATGTAGCATTCTCCAGATACTTTCAGCCTCCAGTTATCTATAGCCAGTGAAGGGACCTGATTCTGAGGCCACAGCTGGCATTATTTATCCTTGGCCATTTGTGTTCCCTGTTTTTTAAGTATTCTAGCATCAGAGACAAGGGCTGTCAGAATCCAGAAGGGAAAAAGGTAAATGTCTCATTGTGCAATTTCTACAAGGCCTGCCTAAGAGGTCTGGGCAACTTTTGAAGCTGGTCAGGACCTTGTCTCAAATAGAGTCTAGTAACTTTGTTGTTGTTCTTGTATTCAGACCAGTTTTTACTCTGTAGCCCAGGCTAGCTTCAAATTCTAACTTCCTTAATTCAAATCCCTAATGCTGGGATTATGGGCATGAGCCAGCCCAATAAACTCAAACACACTTCTTGTGAAGTCAACTATAAACTGTCTAGCTATGTCAGAAAGGTATTTTTTTTTAAGAGGTGATTAAGTGAATTTGGCAATAAAAAAAGGGTGGAAATGCTACTAGTGGAAATCACTAATTTTCTTTTTAAAGATTTATTTATTGTATGTATGAGTACACTATCGCTGTCTTCAGACACACCAGAAGAGGGCATCGGATCCCATTACAGATGGTTGTGAGCCGCCATGTGGTTGCTGGGAAATGAACTCAAGACCTCTGGAAGAGCAACCAGTGCTCTTAACCACTGAGCCATCTTTCCAACCCACTAATGTTTTTAAGAAATAGAAATAAAAATCTTTTTTTGTTGTTGTTGCTGGGGTTTTTGTTTTTAATTTTTGTTTGTTTTAGAGACAGGGTTTCTCCTCTGTGCAATGATTCTAGCTGTCCTGAAACTTGATCTGTAGACCAAGCTGGCCTCACACTCAGAGAGATCTGCCTCCCAAGTGCTGAGACTAAAGGTGTGCGTCACCATGCCCAGCTAAAAAATAATCTTTCTTGAAAGATGTAAGGGCGTGTGCATGGGAGTACGAGTGCCCTCGAAGGCCACAATAGGCTGCCGTGTGCCCGGAGCTGGAGATTGTGATGTGGGTGCTGTGACCCAAACCCAGACCCACTGTCTTAGCCATTCAGCCAGCTCTCCAGCTCTTAGCCATTCAGCCGGCTCTCCAGCTCTTAGCCATTCAGCCAGCTCTCCAGCTCTTAGCCATTCAGCCGGCTCTCCAGCTCTTAGCCATTCGAACTCCTTTCTGGAATGAGCGTGTTACTCTAGACTCCCCTTGCTGTTAGTGGGGTGTCAGGATTACTATCATAACTTCACACCCATGTGCAAATCCTGCCAGCAGTGATAAGAAGTGTGACTCCAGGTGAGTGGGCGGAGCTCTTTAGCCTCAAGCCTACAGCTATGTGAAGACCTGATGATGGTGACCTCAGAGACTGGGGAATTAAGAGAATCTTCACAGTGAGCACTGGAGAATGTCGCTCTTAAAAATCCCTACTGTCAGATAGAACGATCACGTTTGTTTTGTTTGTGCATTCATTTAGAGTGCATGCACGTGCATGGGTCAGGGGACTCAGAGGACTCCTCGGAGGAGTCGCTTCTCACCTTTCGCCATGTGGGTTTCAGGGACCGAATTCTGGTCATCAGGCAAGTGCCTTTACCCACTGAGCCATCTTGGCAGCCCTAGAGAACTATTGTAAAACATGTAGAACTCGTTACCTGTATTGCTGTCACCTTCTGATTTCCAAGAATTCTTACTGTCTGCATCTCAGAGCCACATGCTTTTGTCCTTCTGGTTTTGTTTGGGGTGTTTTTATTCCCTCATTCATTCATTCATTCATTCATTCATTCATTCATTCATTGTATATGTATTATTTTTACTTCATTCATTGATGTGGCATGTGTGCTCATGCATGTATGTTATGCCTGACGGTAAGGGTCAGAGGACAACTGGAAGGAATTAGTTCTCCTTCTGTCATATGGGGGCATTCCAGGTATTGAACTTGGGTGGTGAGGATTAGTGATCTTAGCCATCTTGCCAGCCCACTTGTTCTGTTTCCTTTTTGTTTTAGTATCATAGCTCAGTCTGGCTTTGAAATGATGGCAGTCTTCCAGCCTTCACTGGTGAAGTTCTGTGATTATAGGCATGAGCTCCCGGGCTCTGGTGACACTTGCACAGCAGGCCGCCCACTGTACACCTCTATGTACTCCAAGTGTCATCCCCCTAACCCTGAACCCCAGAATGAAACCTGGATCTGAAGACACACTATGTAATTTGGGCCTCTGTCTCTCTCTTAACCTCTTTCAGTAAGGCTCTTCTCATTGAACCCCCAGGCTAACACTGATGCCCGTTTGACTTTGCAAGGTGTCTCTGACCTCTCACCCAAGAGGAGTAGGGACAGCTGGACCATGTCCAAAAATCTCTGTACCAGGAAGTGATGCTGGAAATCTCTAGGCTTCTGGTCTCTCTGGGTAAGGCTTTCTACTCTACTTTAAAAAGTATTTTAAGAAATATATATATATTTTTAAATTTTGTATACATGTCCACACATGTTGTGTGTGGAGGTCAAAGGTAACTTGCCATAACTTGGTTCTCTTCTTCCACCATATGAGTCCTAGGAATAAAATCAGGTTGTCAGGCTTGGTGGCAAGCAACTTTATAAACTGAGCCACCTCACCATCTCTTCACTCCCCTTTTAAAAAGCAAGCCTCTCATTCTGCAGTTCAGGATGACCTGCATGGTGGTTTGAATATTCTTGGACCAGGGAGTGGCACTAATAAGAGGTGTGGCCTTGTTGGAGGAAGTGTGTCATTTTGAGTGTGGGCTTTGAGACCCTTCTCCTAACTCCCTGGAAGTCAGTCTGCTCTGGGCTTCCTTTGGATGAAGATGTAGAACTCTTACCTTCTCCAGCACCATGCCTGCCTGGATACTGCCATGTTTCCTGCCTTGATGACAATGGACATCAGAATTTGTAAGCCAGCCCCATTTAAATGTTGTCCTTTATAAGAGTTATTTAGTCCATGGTGTCTGTTTATAGCAGTGGAAATCCCACGACCACCTGGAATCAGATTGCCTACTCATAGGTAATCCTTTTGGGGTTGTATGCACATTTTCACACATACACACACACACACACACACACACACACACACACACACACCCCACACAGTGGTTTAAATGAGAAATGTCCCCACAGACCTGGGCATTTGAACAGTTGGTCTTTGGTTGGTGATACTGTTTGGAGAGGTTATGGGGAGGCGCAGTCTTGTAAGAAATAGCACGTCTCTGGGGGTGAGCTCTGAGTGTTACAGCCTCACCCTACTTCCAGTTCCCTCTGCTTCATGCTTGTCATTGGTGAGATGGTTTTTCAGCTTCCTATTTCTACTGCCATGCCTGCCTGCTACCATGGCTTTCCTACAACTGTGAACTTCTATCCCACTTAAACCCAAGTGAACTCTGTCTTCTCTAGGTCGCCTTAGCCATGGTTATTTTATGACAGCAAAAGAAAAGTAACCCCCCCACATAGATAATACAATACATCTTTAAAAACAAATAAATAAGAAGACCCTTCTGGCCTCGTTTCACATGTTCCCTTTCAGCCCAAGATGCACACTGCCACAGTCTCTCTGCAGGTGCCTGCCCTGTTCTCCATCAAGAAGACGCTCGGTTTTTCCCTTTGTTTGAGGAGTGTTCTCAACAGAATGTGGTGTTTCATGCAGCTACCGTTTCCCAGCACAACCCACCTCCTCTCACAAGGTCTTTCCCCACTATTAATATCCGGATCAGTGACGTGGCTCCATGGTAAGGTGCTTGCCACCAAGCCTGATGACCTGCATTTGATTCCCAGGTCCTACATGGTAGGAAAGAACTGAACCCCACAAGTTGTCTTCTAATCTCCATTCATGCATATACCACGGCAACCACGGCAGGCCACCCCTGTAGACACACAGACAATTTTTTTTAACGTATAATTTTTATTTATTTATTTATTTATTTTTTGTTCTTAGTGAAGTATTACAGTGTAATCCCCAAGTGTGCCTTTGGGTGACCTTTGCTCCCTGAAGAAAATTTATCTTCCTGCACCATCCAACAGTCACTCTGCTGTTGGCCCCTCTGGGTGTCTGAGGATTTTTCCATTTTGTGGTACTTGGGAGTCTGGAGTCCAGGTCTGTGGTGCCCAATCCCTGAATGCTCCTTTTTTTCCTTTCAATCGTATTTTAAATTGTTGTGCATGTGCACATGCCTGCTTGTCTATATGTGAATCACACATATGCAGTGCCCATGGAGGCCACAAGAGGGTGCTGGATCTATTGAAACTGCTGGGAACCTAACTGAGTCCTCTACAAAAGCAGTGAGTGTTCTTAAATGCTGACGGATTTTTCTAGCCCCTAGCTTTGCTCTTAAAACTTCTTCTTTTTTTTTTAATCTTTATTAAATTGGGTATTTCTTATTTACATTAGCCCTCTAATCCATGTGTCCCTGCATCATCTGCTTAGATGTGGACATTTCCATTGCTCTTGTCAGTGTAAATAGGTTGTTACAGGAAAGAGGTCCAGACTCTGTGTGTCAGTCATTGGATCCCCAGACCGTTGCTGTGGCTAGGATACTCGTGACTAGCGTCCCACTTGTGCCTACACGCCATACCTTTTGGATTTTCTGGTTAAACAGCAGATGAGAAAGAGATGGCTGGGACTAGAATTCTGCTTTTTAGTTTAGTCATCCTCTCCTCTCTCTCTCTCTCTCTCTCTCTCACACACACACACACACACACACACACACACACACACACACACACATATTTGGGGATGCTGTGAGGAAATTCCAAACTAGAACCCATAATGAGTCTTTGACTTAAAGAAAAAAACACTGTAAAACTTTGGTTAGTTTTATTGTTTTTGTTTTGTTTTTCCTTTTGGGGTGAAGCCTCACTATAGATAGCCCAGGCTAGCCCTCATACTCACAGTGTTCTTCCTGCCTCACCCCTCCATGTGCTTACAGGCATATGTCACCATGCACATCTCAAAACTTGGCATTACATCTCACTAACAACCTCAGAGAAGATGCGTCCTGCTGCATACTGGCGTATCTCCCAGGCTTTTATGAGGGCAGGATTGTTCCTCCGTGTGAAGGTGTTGAGATCGGGGGCCTTCTGAGAGGTGGGGCTTAGGAATGGGTACGCAGCTCCTTACATTTCCCGACTGCTGCCTAGGGAGCGATTGCCCCCACACTGAGCTGTGTCTTCCCATATCAGTTAACATAAGCAAGACAGTCCTCTAGCAAACGTGCCCGTAGGCCAACCCAGTGTACCTCATTGAGATTCTCTTCCCATATAACTGGAGGTAATAAAGCTGATGAAGCCAACCGTCACATTAGTGATTAATATATTCTTCCCTCTGCAGTTCTTCTTATGACACCCCAGCTAGATCCTCTGAGAGTGGGCAGTTATGAAAGAGTATAATTATTCCTGTCTTGCTATGGCCAACCCACCTCACCTATCTGTACCTGCCTGTCCTCCATCATGGGAGCAAACCACTGGAGTTATTGAAGTAGACTGTTAATCTTCAGAAACGAGTTAAGTAAGCCTGTTATCTTACCATATGTTTATTATATTATGCCTTTTGTGGTTTTGTTTTTGTTTTTGAGACAAGGCTTCTCTGTGTAACAGCCTTGACTATCCTAGATCTTGCTTCATAGACCAGGTTGGCCTCAAACTCTCTGAGATCCACCTCCCTTTGCCTAGTGAGTGCTGGGATTAAAGGTGTGTGCCACCACCAACTGGCTTTCTATCTCATTTGTTACCGCAGACTAATACACATTGTTTTGTTTTTTGTTTTCGTTTACTGGATTTTTTTATTTACATTTCAAATGTTATCCCATTTCCCAGTTTCCCCTCTGGAAATCCGTTATCCCATCTCTCACCACTCCCCTGCCCCCGCTTCTATAAAGGTGTTTACCCATCCACCCACCCACTCCTTCCCCCCTACTCCCTCTCACCTCCCTGCCCTGACATTCCCCTACACTGGGGCATTAAGCT
This sequence comes from Rattus rattus, assembly GCF_011064425.1. Classification (NCBI taxonomy): domain Eukaryota; kingdom Metazoa; phylum Chordata; class Mammalia; order Rodentia; family Muridae; genus Rattus; species Rattus rattus. The sequence continues at coordinate 179,132,387 of NC_046155.1, read as the reverse complement.
TTCACAGGACCAAGGGCCTCTCCTCCCATTGATGCCCAACAAGGCCATTCTCTGCTGCACATGCAGCTGGAGCCATAGTTCCGTTTCTGTATACTCTTGGCATGGTGATTTAGTCCCTGGGAGCTCTGGGGGTACTACTGGGTTGATATTGTCGTTCTTCTTTTGGGGTTGCAAACCCCTTCAGCTCCTTCCGTCCTTTCTCTAACTCTTCCATTGGGAACCCTGTTCTCAGTTTAATACTTGTCTGTGAGCATTTGTCTCTGTATTTGTCCGGCTCTGGCAGAGCCTCTCAGGAGACAGCTATATCAGGCTCCTGTCAGCATGCATTCTTGGCATCTGCAATAGTGTCTGGGTTTGGTGTCTGTTTGTGTACGGGCTGGATCCCCAGGTGGGGCAGGCTCTGGATGGCCTTTCCTTCAGCCTCTGCTTCACACTTTGTCTCCATATTTCCTCCTGTGAGTATTTTTGTTTCCTCTTCTAAGAAGATCTGAAGCATCTTTGGTCTTTCTTCTTGAGCTTCATGTGGTTTGTGAATTGTATCTTGGGTATTCTGGGCTTTTGGGCTAATTTCTACTTATTAGTGAATGCATACCATGTGTGTTTTTCTGTGACTGGTTTACCTCACTCAGGATGATATTATCCAGTTCCATCCATTTGCCTACGAATTTCATAAAGTCATTGTTTTTGATAGCTGAGTAATATTCCATTATGTAGATGTACCACATTTTTTGAATCCATTCCTCTGTTGAAGGGCATCTGGGTTCTTTCCAGCTTCTGGCTATTATAAATAAGGCTGCTATGAATATAGCAAAGCATGTGTCCTTGTTATATGTTAAAGCATCTTTTGGGTATATGCCCAAGAGAGGTATAGCTGGGTCCTCAGGTAGCACTATGTCCAATTTTCTGAGGAACCTCCAGACTGATTTCCAGAATGGTTGAACCAGTCTGCAATCCCACCAACAATGGAGGAGTGTTCCTCTTCACCACATCCTCCCCAGTATCTGCTGTCACCTGAGTTTTTGATCTTAGCCATTCTGACTGGTGTGAGGTAGAATCTCAGGGTTGTTTTGATTTGCATTTTTCTGATGAGTAAGGAAGTTGTTCAGCCAAGTGTTAGTTTCCAATGGAGTGTTTAGTATGGCACAGAAAACTTGGTTTCTGAACTATGTTTCACATTTTTTGTTGGTTGGAGCAATTTCATTCCAAGGTGCAGACCAGATCCTGTGAGACTGAGGGTCTTAATCTTGTTTTGCCAAAATCCCCAAGTATGCTTTTTCTTTCTCCCTGAAGGGTATCCTGTCCCCAACCTGGAGCTGTTGTGCCAGCGGGAGCAAGTGCAAGAACCATGGACAGAGGTCAAGTCCCCCTCCGAAAGCACCAGCTTAGGTAAGGCTCCAGGTCTGGACCAAGTCACCTGATGATGAGTGGTGATGTGAACCTCAGATCTTTGAAAGAGAAGCAAGGATTCTCAACTACTGAGTCATCTCTACAGTCTCTCGGGATACTTCTTAGTGGATAGCTTCTTGATTAGTAGCTGTGGAACCCTGTGATCTGTGGCTCTCCTGATTCTCTGTGCTCCAACCTGTTTGTCACTGCTCCTGAAGGAGTTAGGTCCATAACTACTGTCTCAGGAGCCCCTGTCCCTGCATGGGCTTGCCACCTGGCTTCCTTGCCACCAGTGCTGTGGCTCTAGTGATGCGCTGAACGACCAGGTGTGGTTTTAAGTGTGTTCCTTACTTTTCTATTCCCGTGATAAAACACCATGACCGAGGCAACTTCTAGAATGCAGGGTTTGGCTTGTGGTTCACAAGGGGTTAAGAGTCCATCGTGGTGGGGAAGTGAGATGACAAGCAGCAGGATTGGCAGCTGGAGAAGCCCACGTCTTGAGCCATAGTCAGGTTCAAGCAGAGAGCACATTGGGAATGGCGCAAGGCTTTTAATCCTCAAGGCCTGTCCCCAGTGATGTGCTTCCTCCTGCACTGTCACACCTCCTAAGGCTCCCTAAACAGTACCACCAGCTGGAGATGCATTGAAAGGCCTGTGGGGGACGCTGCCATTCACAGCACCTCAATAAGTGTGACTCAGCACTAACTGCCAGGTCAAGCTCCAGGCTCAATGACTCAGCATATAACTGTGTCAACTATTCCAGTGTCTGCACGGACAGCTGAGAGCTCTGTGTCACACTGCTGTTCAGGGACTCTCATGCCTTCTGACATCTGCCTATTGCTGCAAGGCTGTCCTGCCCTCTTCAGGCTGTCCAAAGACAGCGAGGAAGAGAGAGCACACCCACATCCAGGAACACCAGTTCTAGTTAAAGAACTAGACATTCAGCCTTCCCGGGGTCAACAGGGCTGGGATATGTTACAGAGCTACGTGACTGAAAAGAGCAAGTCTTTTTTCAACATCTGTCAGTGGCCTGCACCCAGTCTGTGCCAGGAAACTGATGGCAGTCATTAACTGTTGGCTTCCACTGGAGGACACATAATCACCTGATGCGTTGATGTGCTAGCATCCGTGTCTGAGCCCGAGGACGATGCATCTAACGCTCAGTTGCTCTTTGCTCACTAAGTCCCTCGAGAGTTGTGCTGCACCTGTGCAGCCCATGCGGAAGTGAGGTGTGTGTGGCCTTTGTCCCACATTTGTCATACCTAGTAAGTATTCTTCTCATTTCCTTCCAGACATTGCAGGAAAAGGTAGCCTTTCTCATTCTCCCAATTTCCATCCACAATTCTCTTCTACCTGCTACCCTCTCCAACCTTCTTGTTCACAAGAGTCCTTCAGACACTAAAAGGAAACCTGTGTCTTCATGAATAAACTGCTGTGTAAGATCTCAGTGTCACCGTAATCTGCCTTGGGGCTGTTAAAACCAGACAGGCACCATCCACATGTTGGTTGGCGTTTAGGCTTAATGTTTAAACAAAATTATTAATTTATTTTTAGGGGTAGGTGGCACATGTACAAAGCACAGAGAACTGTGAAGTTGGTTTTCTCTTTCCTACCAAAGATAATATTATCATCTGCATTGAACAGCCAGCAGTACCTTTACTCCGAATCCTGTCCAAGCCAAACCTTTCATCCTCCACCCTGAAACAGGGTTTCTGTGTTATGTAGCTCTACCTGCCCTGGAACTCACTCTGTAGACTAGGCTGGCTTCAAAACTCCCACAGATCTAGAGATCCACCTGTCTCTTCCTCCCAAGTGCTGAGATTAAAGGCGTCTACCACCATTCCTTCTAACCATATAATTTTTTTTTGTGATGTCTTGCTGTTCCCTTAATCATCTCCTCTATGTAATTTACTTGTGAGCCAGAAATCAATTACCTATTTGAGAAGATAATATATCCTTCCCAGTTTTAATGCTAGGAACTCATAATGAGTTTTGAAAGGAATGCTGGACACCTCTGGTACTTGAAGTTTATTCCCTATGATGTTGAACAACAGTTGAGGCTCCCTGACCCCCCCCATCCCAACTTTGGTTTCAAGCTTCCAAAATGCTCAAGAAGAATGAAGGAAGGGAAGGGGAGAGGCAGGGAGGCGAGGCAGGGAGGCGAGGCAGGGAGGCATCTGGAAAAAAGCAGCCTGACAGTCCAGCTCTTTGCAACCTCATAGCACATCCTCCAGATACATGGCAGAAGTGGGGGGGGGGAGGCAAAAAGAAAAGGGGAGAAGGAAGAAAAGTAACTTAAATAAATACTGTGCCTGCTTTTTTTCTTTTAAAATATTTTAAAGATGTATTTATTTTATATGAGTACACTGTTGCTGTCTTCAGACACACCAGAAGAGGGCATCAGATCCCATTACAGATGGCTGTGAGCCACCATGTGGGTGCTGGGAATTGAACTCAGGACCTCTGGAAGAGCAGTCAGTGCCCTTAACCACTGAGCCATCTCTCCAGCCCCTAAAAATTTTTTAATTTACATTTTAAATGTTATTCCCTTTCCCAGTTTCCCCTCCAGAAATCCTCTATCCCATCCCCTGCTGCTTCTGTGCGGGTGCTCCCTCACCCACCCACCCACTACCTCCCACCTCCCTGCCCTGACCTTCCCCTACACTGGGGCCATGAACCTTGACAGGACCAAGGACCTCTCTCTCCCATCGATGCCCGACAAGACCATCCTCTGCTGTATATGTCGCTGGAGCCATAGATCCATCCCTTTGGACTCCTGGGATGGTGGTCTAGTCCCTGGGAGCTCTGAGGGGGTGGGTCTGATTGGTTGATGTTGTGTCCTTACGGGATGTCACTTTCTGTCACAGCAGATATTCTATGTCCTCCATGGGGGTGGTGTTAGGTGCATCACCTAGGGGAATTTTACTCTAAGGTGTCTGTCTCACCCTCCTCAGCCACAGTCCGCCTGAAATTGTTAAAACAACTCATTGAAATCCAGCTCTGGCCCAGTCTCTTGCTCAGCATTTCCTTTTCACAGGACTCGGGCTCCAGCAACCAGGGGGAAATGGCTAACCTAGGCTTTGGGAATAGTATGGAGGCACTAGTTTAGCTTCTTGAGTATGTTTTCAGTAGCATAATAGTTTTGTTTTTCTATGTCGTCCTCACTAACAGCCCTATGTTATGTGTTGAATTTATTTTAGGTGGCAGTGGAAAAACGAAGGCCATAGGACCCAACACTTATAAATCAAAACTCTCTGAGGGAACCTCATTCTGGGGAGAGTTCACACCAAGAACCCCAGGAGTCTTGCAGTGGGTGCAAAATAAAGGCCATGACAGTCCCTCAGAAGTTCAGAAAAGACTCTTCCAACAAGAGGCAGAGGCCGGACGGGAGAAGCTCCCTGGGAAAACAAGTCCTATACAAGATGGTGTAGAGATTGCTGAGGAAGTGTATCCAACACCTGTAGAGGAGGAAGGGGAAACCATCTTCAAATGCACTGAATGTGTAAAGTAGTTAATAAGAAACATCTCCTGGCTGGCCATGAAAAGATCCACTCTGGAGTGAAGCCCTATGTGTGTACAGAGTGTGGGGAGACCTCCATAAAGAGCACTCATCTCCTCCAGCACCAGATGATCCACACAGGAGAGAGGCCCTTCGAGGGCCTGGAATGTGGGAAGGCCTTCAACTGCAAGTCGTACCTCACCCAGCACCAGCGGATCCACAGCGGCGAGAGGCCTTACCAGTGCAGCCAATGTGGGAAATCCTTCACCCACCGCTCCAATTTTGTCCTGCATAGCAGGAGACATACTGGTGAGAAATCTTTTGAGAAACCCATGCAAGTGCTTTGAGTGCAGACAGGTCTTTAAACACAGGTCATTCCTCCTGTGGCACCAACAGACTTACACAGGAAAGGAGCCCTATGAGTGCAGTGAGTGTGGGGAGGTCCTCCTTGAGAGTGCAGCCCTGATCCACCACTATGTGATGCACACTGAGGAGAAGCCCTTTGTGTGCAGTGAATGTGGCAAAGCCTTCACCCACTGTTCTACGTTCATCTTGCACAAAAGGGCCCACACGGAAAGAAACCTTTGAGTGCAAAGAGTGCGGAAAGCCTTCAGCAACAGAGCTGACCTCATCCGCCACTTCAGCATCTACACTGGGGAGAAACCCTATGAGTGTGTGGAATGTGGGAAGGCCTTCGGCCGCAGCTCATCCCTCAGTCACCATCAAAGGATGCACAGTGACAGCACCCCTCTCAGTGTGGCAGAGGAGGAAAGACCATTCTCAACCACACATACCTCAGTTACCCTCCGAGAACTCCTGGGGAAAGATTGCTTGAATGTAACCAGTGAGGGAAATCTTTTGTCACAAGAAACATCTTTCTCAGGATCTGATCATCTATACCAAAGAGAAGCCCCACAAGTGTCTTGACTATAAAACAAGCAAAAACCCTCCAGTCACAGAATACTCTGTCATCTAAAGAGCATCAGCAGACCCAGTCTTATTTCCCCTCTGGAAATTCACCCAGGAAAGAGCTCCAGGGCTGGGGAGGTGGGATCGTGTTTTGCATTCACATGGGAAAAGCTTCAGCTTTTCATCTCCCTCCTAGTTTACATCGCTGTGTTATCTCAGGGGCCATTTACCGAGGAGCAGATGCAGACGGAAATAAAAGCACTGGTCTCTCAGTAAGGTGGGTGTTTTAGCAGCTGTCAAGGCTTTGGCCCTTTCCTGCACCTTGTGTATTCAGTGTTAGCTGAGAGCAAGCCTGTAAACCTGTATGCACATATTTGTGTCCTAAGATATCCTTCGTGAGACTGGCAGCTTTATGATAAATGGGGGCACTTCAGCCATGGAGACACTTCATATGTAAGACAGTAAGGATCCATGTGTTTCCTAAGCTTGTCTGTACTCTCGCAAATTCCAGCAGCCTCTTACTGTTTTCCTTTACCAAGATGTACCTCTCCCTCTCCCCTCTTTCTCTCTCTCCCCCCCCTCCCCTCCCCTCCCCTCCCCCCTCAGCTCTCTGTGTCTCTCTCTCTCCTCCCCCCTCAGCCTGTCTCTCTCTTCCTCTCTCTCCTCTCCCCACTCTCTCCTCCCCACCTCAGCTCTCCTCCCCCCTCTCTCTCTCAGCTCTCTTAACTGCTGAGCCATTTCTCCACCCCTTTAATCACGTAAATATACAACTTTCTCCATAATACACAGCTGAAATTTTTGCCCGTCTTTGTGGAGTGAAAATCATAAAGCCTGTGTTTTCAGCTGATTCAGATATTTCTCCTCGAAGAGCTGAATTCAGTTACCAGCACCCATGTCGAGCAGTTGACAGTTGCCTGCAATTCCAGCTTCAGGGGATCCTGTACCCTCTTCTGACCACAAACTGCCAGAGGCATTTTTCTGTATGCACACACAGAGATACAATTTTAAAATAAAAAAAAAATAATTATGATTAAAATTAAGCCAAATAAAGCAGAGAATAATGGCTCTGCCAGGTGTAGCTATGTGGCTCTGCAACAAATATTTTTCCGTTTTCCCTCCTTTCTGAACAAGACAGTTTGTCTATGTAACCATGTAGCTGATAGAGCAGTGTTAAGAGCAGCGGTTGCTCTCGCAGAGTACTGGGTCTGGTTGCCAGCATCTACATAGTGACTAACAGCCATGCATAACTCCACTTGCAACTGACCTCTGAGCTCTAGGTGTGCAGGGAGTGCACATACAACCATGCGGGCAAAACATCCACACACTTGTAAGTGTGGGCATGGTGGTACAAGCCTTTACCAACACTCAGGAAACAGAAACGGGTGCATCTGTGAGTTCAGCTGCAGCGACGTAGTGAGAGCCTGTCTCCAGAGAAAAGAGGAAAGAAAAAAGGCATCAAGTGTAGCAGGGTATGCCTACAAGAGGCTGAGGCAGGAGGATTGTGTAATGTAAAAGTGTAAGCTATTGTCTTAATTGTGTCCACTCCCATATAATGACATGGAGATTATATTTATTAATAAGCTCCAAGAAATTATAGCTGGACAGATAGATACTCATGTTCTGAGCCAACTATGATGCCTGGCCTATTTCCCAGCTACCTGCCCGTTACCAGCCATCTCAGTCTTGCCCTGGCTGCTCCTGCTCCATCTATCACCTCAAGAAGGCTCCCTTAGCCGCTTAGTCCCTGGAAAGGGTAGACGCCTTTCTTGATCTCTGCCTTTACCTTTGACCCCCTCACCGGGATGGAAAGTCTCACTTTATCTTTCCTGCCCAGCTATTGGCTGTTTAGATTTTTATTAAGTGACCAGAGCATATTTAGTGGTTGTTACAACAGGGTCCTCGAGGTTGATCGAAGGTGCCTTGTACCTGCACAAACACCTAGCGCCTTTTCTGCTGATCTCAGCAAATAGTACTTACCTTGCTGGAGGTTTTAGGCTTCCAGTGTCCTCCTTCTGGTCCTGCCTGCACCATCCTATAGGGTGAGCGGCCTGGGAGAAGCTCTTGCTTCTCAGGCACGCCTATTGGGCACGCCCGACTTCAGAAAGATAGCCTACGGTTTTCAGTTGGGATCTACTAGTCTCTGCCAAAGCGGACTCTGCAAACCGCTCGAGTGCTGCTGTGCTAGTGGATTACCGGTGCGTGGGGTCTCGGGTGTCCTAGGGTGGGTGAGACATTCTGAGCGGTTGGGGAGGCCGCAGTCAGAGCGTTACCCGTCTACCCTTTCTAGGGACTAAGCGACTAGTAGGATTTTAGCTTGCCCTCACCTCTTTAGAGGTCAGGGAATAGAGTCACCGCCGTCCGGCTGGATTCAGACACAAGTAAGAGGTTATGGACCCAGGACCGACCCCAATGTGGTGGTGGCCCATATGTGATATCCCTGCAAGCAGGAGGATGAGGCAACAGGATGGGGACAGTTAGAGGCTACAGGAACACAGCCGGGCGCTGGGGGAGGGGGAAGCATGGGAAGTGAAGGCTTCAGCCTTCTCTTTCTGCGCCCCATCTTCCATTTCTCTCCTTCCCCTCCTTCCTTCCTCCCTTCTTCCCTCCCTCTCTGTCTCTGTTTCTGTCTGCCCCCCCCAGTTCTTTTTTCCTCCTCCCCTTTTCCTTTCCCTTCCATATCCTCCCTACAACTTCCTTTTGACTCCCTTTCCCTCCTCTTTTTTTTTTTTTTTTTTTTTCGGAGCTGGGGACCCAACCCAGCCTTTCCCTCCTCTTATATCCTTACCCCTCTCACGCTCCTCTGATAGGGTGAGTCTCCTGTAGTCTAAGTTGGCCTTAAAGTTGCTATGGAGTGGAGGGTGGCTTTGAACTCCTGCCTCCTGCGTCTACCTCCCACACACTGGGATTGCGATTGAGCTTCACCATCCCCATCTTTCCTCTCTTTCCTTAGCCACTGGCCAGATGGAGCCCAGCACCTCAACCAAGTGAGTGCTTTGCTAAGGTTCCTAGAAGGAGAAAGAAAATGGGACTCTGGTGAAGAGCAAGCCGGGCAAGAGGAGTGTTCTAAAGGATCCAAAATGCTATTTTCCCTGTGGAATACCACTGCTGGGGTTGTGTGCTCAGTGAATGAGGAAGGGGAGTGGTCGGGGACCCCTAACTCTCTAGTCTCTGAGATGAGGTCATCTCTTCCTTCTGTTCAGGAAGCATTTCACCATCAATGACTTTGAAATCGGGCGTCCTCTGGGCAGGGGGAAATTTGGGCGTGTGTACCTGGCTCGGCTCAAGGAGAATCATTTCATCGTGGCCCTGAAGGTTCTCTTCAAGTCTGAGATAGGGAAGGAGGGACTGGAACACCAACTTCGCAGGGAAGTGGAGATCCAGTCGCACTTACAGTAAGCGTGGTCTATGTGGAACTCAGCTGGCATATTCCAGCCCCTTTCTCCCTCTTGCTGCCCTGACCTCTGGACTCAGTCTCCTCCACAACTCCCAAATAAGCATTTTGTTTTCACCTTGAAGCTTTTCTCTGTGGCTCATTCCAGTTAGACCATAGAACAGTTTTCTCCTGGTGTTGGACACAACCAGTTTCAAGTGGGTACACATGTGCCGGTCAGAGGTCAACCTCCAGTGTTGCTCCTCAGGTGATATACGTTATTTTATTAATCATCCCTTTGCCCTGAGCACCTGGAAGGCAGAGGCATGTAGCTCAGTGGGTTTAAGGCCCGTCTGATGGTATCTAGAGAGTTCCAGGGTTACACAGTGAAACCCTGCTTCAAAAGTAATCTATTTTATTTTTATTTTTTTACCTACTTATTTGGTTTTTTGTTTGTTTATTTTAGTTTTGGTTATTTGGAGACAGGGTTTCTCTGTATAGCCCTGGCTGTCCTGGAATTTGCTTTGCAGATCTGGTAGGCTGCTCTTTTTTTTTTTTTTTTTTTTTTTTTTCTATTTTTTCGAGCTGGGGACCTAACCCAGGACCTTGCGCTTGCTAGGCAAGCGCTCTACCACTGAGCTAAATCCCCAACCCCTGGTAGGCTGCTCTTGAAATCTCTTCCAGATTTGCCTGCATCTGCCTTTGGAGTGCTGAGATTAAAGTCCTGCACTGCTCAGCATTTTTTTTTATTGTTATTTTAAGTTATAGGCCATGGTAGCACATGGGCTACATGTGAGTCACAGCACACACGTAGAGGACAACTTGCAGGAATTAGCTCTCTTCCACATACAGATTCTGGGAGTGGAACTCAGGTTGGCACACTTGGCAATAAATGTCTCTGCTTGCTGTGCTATCTTGCCTGCCTTGACCCTTCCTTCTTTATCCTTCAGACACCCGAATATCCTTCGCTTGTACAACTACTTCTACGATGACAGTCGGGTGTACTTAATTCTGGAATATGCTCCAAGAGGTGAGCTCTATAAGGAGCTTCAGAGAAACCAGAAATTGAACCAGCAGCGTACAGCCACGGTGAGGGGAGTTCTGGGACCAAGGATTCAGCATGCAATGATGACAGTTACTGGTTATAGCTGCCAATATCCCCTTCCCAACTTTTATTTACTGTTTTGTGTAATAGTGTGTGGTGTGGGACTGGGGAGCATACAGGCCGTAGTGTGCACACATAGAAATCGGGAGACAATTTGGGGGGAGTCTGTTTTTCCTTTTCCCCTTTATGTGGCTTACAGGAATGAAACCAGGTCACCAGGCTTGCACAGCAAGCTCTCTTACCCACTGAGACATCTTGCTGACCTTCATATCTCTCTCTCTCTCTTTCTCTCTCTCTCTCTCTCTCTCTCTCTCTCTCTCTCTCTCTCTTTCTCTCTCTCTCTCTCTCTCTCTCGTTTTGAGTTGGGGGAAAATCTTGCTAGATATCCCAGGCTAGCCCAGACTTCCCTAGCATCTCCAAGATGACCTGAAATGTGTGAGATCCTCCCTGAGTCTCTCTCATAAGTGCTAGGATGGTAGACATTGCCACCATGCCTGGCTCAGGGTGTGGATAAATAGCTCAGAATTACTTGGAACTCATGTATGGCCCAGGTTGGCCTTGAAATTGCCGTCTTCTAAGTCCTAGGATGACAGACCTGCCACCACCCAGCTTTGGATTCTTCGTTTCCATGAGGGTTTGGTTTCATTTTTTTGTTTTTTTAGGTATGCTTAGATGTAACTTGTTGATCTAGTTTGTCTAGTTTTTGTCTAGTGTGTTTATGGCTTTATAGCCTTGGGTTGATCCCCAGTGTAGCACCAGAATATTAGTATTAGTATTGATAGATTAGGGTTTTTTTTTTTTTTTTTTTGTTTTTTTTGAGACACTGTCTCACTTCTTGTCTGACCTGGAACAATATATGTAGACCAGGCTGGCCTCATATTCAGAGATCTTCTTGCCTCTTGTCTATTCCAAATTGTAACCATGGTGCTATTCAAAGATTTGGGGAGCCAGGAGTACATGGAAGTGCATGCATTTAATCCTGCACTGGTGGAGGCAGAGGTAGGCAGATCATCATGAGTTCAAGGCTGACCTGGGCTAGACAGTGAGACCCTGTTTTAAAAAGAACAAAGACTCAGGTAGCGGTTACTCAGGCCCTTACTCCCAGCACTCAGGAGGGTCTCTATAAGTGCAAAGCCTGCCTGGAGTATAGCGTGAGTTCCAGGATATCAGAGCTACACAGAGAAACCCTACCTCCAAACAAGAAAAACGAGGTGGGTGGACAATAAGGCGCCACACTAAAGACTGTCCTCTATGCTCCACATATGCACGTGTATACACACAAAGAGATAATAAAATACAGTACAAAATGAGATTCCATGGCATCATAAAATCCATAATGCTTGTTCTACCTCACAGGGAAGATGTGGAGATCTTCCCCCACCAGATTGCTTTTGTTCACACAGATAATAGAGGAGTTGTCAGATGCTCTGATCTACTGCCATAGGAACAAGGTGATTCATAGGGACCTCAAGCCAGAGAATCTCCTGCTGGGCCTCAAGGGCGAGGTGAAGATCGCAGACTTCGGGTGGTCTGTGCATACTCCCTCTCTCAGGTAGGTTGGGTGGGACCCTCACACTAGTGAGGCATTTCCCAAGTGAATTCATCTCACATGTAAGACCTTAACAAACACCTTTTCCAAACACACATTTTTAAAATGCACTTGCAGATTGGAAGAATTGGGTGGGCGGGGTGATGAGCTCAGTTGATAAGAGCGGTTCCTTTGTGAGCAGGAAAGCCTGACTTTAGATGGAAAGAACCTGCAAAAACCTGGCCACAGCTATAGATCCCTTTAGCCTCTGCCTTGAGGGGTGGAGACAGGCAGATCCTAGAAGCTGGCCAGCCAGAGTGGCAGAAATGACTGGGTTAGGTTCAGTGGGACCTTGCCTTAAAGGAATAAAGTGGAGAGCAATGAAGACACTGAGTGTCTTCCTCTGTCTTTGTTAATGTGTGTCTGTAGACACACACACATGCACACGCACACGCACACGCACAATGCAAACAGAGCTTTGCTTTGCCTTCCCAGTCCTGATCAGTGTTTGCCTTTGCCAGTGAGATTCCACGTAAAATTAGCAAGCATCCCAGGAACAGATTTCTCCATGTTGGTGAGTTACATTTGCTTGGTTCCTTTTGAGACACACACCATCGTTGTGTACGTATTAAATCTTCCTCACTCGCTGACTCCGCAGACCGGCTGGCTCCACACTTCCAGCAATTCTGTGACGAAGTGCTACACCTGGCAGAGTAATTTTGAAACACGGGGTTAGCGTATCTTCCCTTACAGTATTTACTTCCTCTAAGTTAGTTTAGCTTTTTAATTTTTATCTTATGTGTACGAGTGCTTTGCCTGCATATAGGAGTTGTATACCATTTTTCATGCCTCGTGCTCTTGGAAGCCAGAAGAGGGCATCAGAACCTCCACAACATGGATGCTGTGAGATCCATCCAGGGTCCTTTAGGAGAGCAGCTGTTGTGTTTTATAAAAAGTTAAGGAGAGAAGAAATATGTTCGGTGAATGTACAGTCAGGTGTAGGGGAATGGGGTTCCTCTGCGGGCCCAAGCTGAGGCATCCCTTTCCCTTGAAGGACCAGCCACACGACCAGCTTCTTCATAGTTGGCTAGCTGGTCTAAAGGCTTTCTGTGAGTCTCCTCTGCCTCCCACCTCACTACAGGAGTTCTAGGACCATAGACATGCAGCCGGCTTTATGCGGGTTCTGGGAATAGAACTCAGGTCCTCAGGAATTCCCCCTGCAGGTGCTTTAACCCTGACTCACATTCTGTAGCTCCTCTGAATCCTGACCTGTATTACAGTTGATGTTTGTGAACAGTCCTCCCTGCCCCGTGCGTGCACAGGAGGGCACTCTTCAGGATGTCCCTGAGTCCCCCATGTCCTTGGAAGCTGGAAGAATTTCCCCCCTCCTCAGCCTATGCACAGCGTTCCCTCCCCTCTGTGTCCTGCTCTAGGAGAAAGACAATGTGTGGGACTCTGGACTACTTACCCCCCGAAATGATAGAGGGGAAATCCTACAACGAGACGGTGGATCTGTGGTGCATTGGGGTGCTCTGCTATGAGCTGCTGGTGGGAAAGCCGCCCTTCGAGAGCAGCACCTCCAGTGAGACATGCAGACGCATCTGCCAGGTACAATCACACACATTCACACACACACACATTCACACACACACACACACACATGCACACACACACATACACATGCACACACATACACAGACACACACACACACACACACACACACACACAGGACCAGGAAGCCAGGCAGTGATGGCTCCTGGGTGGGCCTTTGGGGACTGGAGTGTATAGAAAAGATTATCTGCTAATAGCCAAAAGGGTACCTACCTTGAAGTGACTTAGAGAACAGGGCAATGATTAACCAAAGAGAATAACTAGATTCTATTCTTCTTCCCCGGCTCATTAGGTGGATTTTAGGTTCCCTTCATCAATGCCTGCAGGGGCCCAGGACTTGATCTCCAAGCTTCTTAGGCACCATCCCTCAGCGCGGCTGAGCCTGGCCCAGGTCCTGAAGCACCCCTGGGTCAGGAAACACTCTCAAAGGATGCTACCTCCCTGTGCTCAGATGGCTTCCTGAGCCCTGTCTGTCTCTTCTATGTGTTTCTTCAAGGAGCTCTCCAGGCTCTGTTTGTTACTGCATGTGGTTTGCTTTTTTTCTCTTTTATCACGTGATGATAATTAAAACTGATTAATTTAGCATCACGCTTCTTGCTTGAGTGAGTTGGTGTGTGGATTGGGTTGAACCTTGGTCGGAGGTGAGTGACGGGTGGATGCCAGGGGTCCTCATCAGGTGGCTCCCTCTGTTGCTCTCCATCTCCGTTTCTGAGAGGATAGGTCTCTGGACTGAACACGAGACTCCCCAAGGTGGCTTGATCGGCTGGTAAAGGGAACAAACACAGTGATCCTCCTGTGTCCAGCCCCCAGTGCTAAGATGCACTTCAGGGTACCCAGCTTGTCCCAGGGTGCCGGGGAGCAAACTCAGTCCCCATGCTTGTGCACATGGACAGAACATGCCCTCACACATATAAAATAACCAATAAATGAAAGGAAGTTGGTGGATAAGGAGAGATGATCTATGTGTAGAGCTCAGGGGTCCTCTGTAGAGCTCTCAGTTTATTATCTTTACATTTGCCCTGATTTTTGGCAGAGGTCTCACACGCACACACTCATTCCAGTCTACATTTTACATAGAAAGAATGTCGGTCTGACCCAGTCTCAAATCCTATGCTGTATAGGTTGTTACTTGAGAATTCAGGAAGCCCCGGTAGGATAAGTTCAGTTCAAAGCCAACCTGGCCAATTTAGCAAGTTTGTCTCAAATTAAAACAATTTCAAATAATGATAGGTATGTCTAAACCATGGCACTAGGTCTGTGACCTTATTTTAGACAAAGACTAAGAAAACCAAGACACTGCGGGAAAACCAAGACACTGCGGAGGGAGTGATGGGTTTGTAAGCAGAGAAAGAACTACGTTACCCAGAAGGTATAGCACGAGAGTCTTGTGGCTTGCCTGGCAAATGAAATGCCGGTGCTGGCGGCCATACTGTCTCCATGCGGTGATGTCATCCTCGTGCTACATACAGTTCAGTCCACGCCCACTGTGGGAATCTCAGCTATGCCCCTGTGTTGCCTGGAGAGAGGAGTGGGGCACGGTGAACCGAGCTGGGCTCCATGACCTGGGCATAACAGTCAGCAGCCAAAGTCTCCTGCCCTGGGCAAGGAGACAGGGGCAGGGTCACAGAATGGCATCAGCGCTGGTGAGCTCCGGGTAGGTGGGTTTTCAGAGATTTTTTGATGCTTTCTAGATTGGAGAACTTGTCAATCAAGAGAGCCTCAGGTTGGTTTTTTTAAGTGGGTATGATTAGGAAAAGTGGATCCACACAGCCACCCAGTTTATCCTTAATCTTATTGCTAAGTTTCAAAGCCGGGACACAAAAGCTGAAGTGCCTTCTTAACATAACAAAGCAGACCTGGCCACTTGGGTCTCTGTGCTACACACACCCCTACCTGTGTTTGGGGGGTATACCCCGTCCCCCTACCTTAAACACCCCGGGCCCTGTAGCTGGGTTGCCCTTCCTGCAGCTGCGCTTCCCGTTATAATCTAACCAGTTTGGAAATCCCTGCTCTTTTGGGCCACTTGGCTGCTGTACCTTGTGTCCCTCTCCTTCCCCTCTCTCTTCCCCTCTTCCTCATCTTACATGGCCCAGGGTCATGTCCTCTCTGGACTCTCCCAGGTGTTTCTGTCTCTGGCTACGCTCTCCCACATATCTAAGATAAACTTCCTCCATACCTCTGAGCAGTCACATCCTTCCCCTTATTTCTTGTTTTCCTTCACTTAGTACCTGAGAGGGTCGTTTATGCACATGAACAGTGGAAACCATACCTAAGAAAGTAGGACCTTGGGCCCTAATACGTACCGACCTGCCTCCTTTTCTGTAACAAACACTTTGGAACTCCCTCTGTTCTAAGTCCATCTTCAGGAACCCAGATGACTATTTCTAGTAATAACCTAGAAACCCAAAGATAACTTCTGTGACAGTGGGCAACAATCGTCTAGGATTTGGGTTAATAACTGGTTTCTGTTTGTTGCTATTTCTGCTTCTAACAAAAGACACACATAGTCCTCAGTTTCCAGCATTGCAAC
Organism: Rattus rattus; assembly: GCF_011064425.1. NCBI lineage: Eukaryota > Metazoa > Chordata > Mammalia > Rodentia > Muridae > Rattus > Rattus rattus. The sequence goes on along the minus strand of NC_046155.1, from coordinate 179,116,448 downwards.
TCAGCTAATTAGGCCTCCTACAGCTTCCTCATGCCAGGAATGGCGACCTCTGGTAGGTATTTAAGAGATTGAAGAGTGAAAGGAAGCGCCAGTTCCTATCAGACACCATCTGTTAAGCATCATATTCTTCCTGGCTGACTACTCACTATCTTGTTTCCCTGTCTGGCTCACTGCTCCAACTTGACCCAACGCTTCCTTTGCTTCTCCAGCATTTACCTCTGAGGTTCACTCTGCCTCAGACAGTCCTCAGATCTCTGCAAGACCATTCTGTCTAACGTTTCTGCTCAGATGTCACTTTAATTAATTAATTAATTAATTAATTAATGTTTGGGGCTAGAGAGGTGGCTCAGCGGTCAGGAGTACTGGGTGCTCTTTTAGAGGACCCACGTTTTGATTCCCAACAGCCATAGGGCAGCTGACAACTGGCACTCCAGTTTCAAGGGATCTGAACCCCTTGAACCCCAACAGAACCTCTCTCACAGCCCACGGTTTGTCTTTGCTGGTTGTTGCCTTCTAAGAGCTCCTGCATTGGCGGTGTCTGCCCTTCACACTGATACTATGCCCTGCCTTAGCTTTATTTCCTACGGCTGTGATAAGATTCCCCAACAGAAGTGTTGAGGGAAGAAAGGGTTTGCTTGACTCACATATCCAGATCTGTTCTAGCAGGGAAGTCACCGTGGCGGGAGCCCGAGAGAACTGGCTACAGCATGTTTGTGGTCAGACAAAATGAGAGCAACCATTGCATGCAGGCAAAACAGCCATATACATAAAATAATAAACCCATCTTTTTAAATATTATAGAGCTTTAAAAAATAATAACAACTAGAGTGATAACTCTAAGACCCACATGTATGTAGAAGGAGAGAACAAAACATTAATGAACAGACTGTCCTTTCCAGGGGATAAAGGTCTCAGCAGCATAGTTCTGGCATAGCCTTAGTTACAGTGGATTATAGAAAATCAATACTGAGTAAGTCCGGTGGCTCAGACCTATCTATTTATATTTACTAGGTTACACAGTAAGACCCTAGTAAAGCAAGGAAGAGAGGGGGAACAGAGGAAAGGAAAGTGTGTGTGCATTGGGGTGGGGAGGGGGATGATAGGGGAGTACAGGAAAGGCTTACCTCAGAAGTGAGCGAAATAGGTTTAATTTCATGTAGCCCAGGCCGTCCTTGAACTCATAACTGAGGGTGACCTTGAGTTCCTTATTATCTTGCTCCCATCCCCCAAGTGCTAGGATTATAGCATATGTTTGTGTGTGAGTGTGCACGCTGGCTCAGAGGACAGATTGCAGGAGTCACTTCTCCTTACCACATGGATCCTGGGGGTCAGGTGCAGGTTTGGAAGCAAGTGTCTACCTGCACTGCTTATTTTTATTTGAGAGGTATATTACTGTTTGTTTTGAAATAGACTATTGTCGCGCCCACCTCATCCAGCAAGGAAGACGCAACACCGTTGGATCCTTGTCAACAGCCTTTATTGCAGGACACCTTCATTGCTGATACGGGGGACCCAAGCAGCAAGAGCATTCGCCTTATATAGACAGCAGGCTGAGGCTATGCTAATTGTCCTTCAGGGATTGGCGGAGCATGAATTAATTCATTAGCATATTACCGGCCAACTGATGCTAGGTGCAAAGCCTGCCCATGCGCAGTACTGTTGTTTACCACAGGAGGGCGCACTACAGACTATGTTGACTAGAATGGCCTTTAACTCAGAGATCCACTTATTTCTGCTCCTGAGTTCTGGAATTAAAGGAATGTTCCACTATACCAAGTGTGGTTTCTTTGTGCTTTTTTTTTTGGTTTTTTTTTTTTTTTTTCGAGCTGGGGACCAACCCAGGGCCTTTTGGCGCTCGCTAGGCAAGCCCACCGCTGAGCTAAATCCCAACCCCCTCTTTGTGCTTTTTTGTTTGTTTGTTTGTTTGTTTGTTTGTTTTTAAAACAAGGTCTCACATTAAAGTCGAGGCTGGCTTAGAACTTTTTGTGTAACCCACCCTGGACTCAAACTTGTGGCAGTCCAGTCTATTTGCCTCAGCCTCCAAGGTGCCAGGTGTCTTAGTTATGGTTCCTATTGCTATGATGAAACACCACGATTTGGCTTACACTTCCATATCATAGTTCATCATCAAAAGCTGTCAGGACAGGAACTCAAACAGGATGGGAACCTAGAGGCAGGAGCTGATGTAGAGACCGTGAGAGGTGCTGCTTACAGCCTTGCTTTTCATGATTTGCTCCGCCTGCTTTTTTTATAGAATCAGGACCACCAGCCCAGCATTGGCATCATTCATAATGAATTGACCCCCTCCCATCAGTCACTAATTAAGAAAATGCCCTGTAGGCTCGTCTGCCTACAGCCCAATCTTATGGCGGCATTTTCTCAGATGAGGTTCCCTTCACTGCAATGGTTCTAGCTCAAATGTTCTCAACCTGTGGATTGGACCCTTTTGGACGTTGAACAACCCTTTCACAAGGGTTGCTGAAGACCATCAGAAAACACAGATACTTAATTATGATTTATAAGAGTAGCAAAATTACACTTATGAAGTAGCAATATAAATAATTTTATGGCTGGGGGTCACTACACCCTGAAGAACTGTGTTAACGGGTGACAACATTAGGGAGGTGGCGAGCCGCTGCTCTGGTTTGTGTCACATTGATGTAAACTAGCCAGCACGCTGCTGTTACAGGGGCTAGCTATCACTGGTTTCTGGCCTGTTCCTTTTGTATGTTTGTTTTTTTACAACAGAGTCTTACTGTGTAACTTTGGCTGGCCTAGAACTCACTATGCAGACTGGGATGGCCATGATCTGATAGCTATCTACCTGCCTCTGCCTCCTGAGTGCTGGGATTAAAAGTGTGTCAATGAACCATACTCTGAATTTTTATTATTATTAATATTAATATTATTATTATTATTATTATTTTTATATTACCAGCCTTAAGTATTTCTTCATAGCACAGGAAAATGAATTAATACTCATTCCTTGTTTGAATGGAAATCTTTGATGATTTAAATATGCAACTTTTACTCCTAAACTCTCCTCTTAAATATTCTTCGGTCATGAAATGACCTAATATACAGATTGCTTTTCTTTGCCCCTTAGATGTCCTATAAATACAGGTTATAAATATGTCTTACTTAGGGTTTCTATTTCTGTGGTAAATCACAATGACCAAAAGCATTGTGGGCAGGATAGCATTTGTCTTCAAGGTAGGTGACAGTCATCTGAGGAAGCCAAGTTCAAGACAGGAATCTGGAAGCAGGAACTGAAGCAGAGGCCATGAGGAATGTTGATTACTGGCTTGCTCAACCTTCCTATACAACCCGGGACCAACTGCTCAGAGGCGGAGGCTGGACCCTCCTACATCATCACTAGCCAAAAATTCCCCACTGGGGTGGAGGTGAAGCATGCATTTAACCTCAGAGAGGCAGAGGCAGGTGGATCTCTGAGTTCAAGGTCAGCCTGGTCTATAGAGAGTTCCAGGACAGGCAAGGCTACACAAAGAAATCATGTCTCGAAAAACCAAATACATACATACATACATACATACATACATACATACATACATACATACTAAAGCCTCACTGACTTTTCTACAGGTCAACATGCTAGAGGCTTTTTTCTCTGTGGAGGTTCCTCTTCACAAATATGCTAGGTTTGTGTCAAGTTGGCAAAAATTAAGCTGCATTAAATATTGTTTCCCACCTCACTGCAATACAAGGGGTGGGACCCTAAATTTTGTCTTTGTACAACACTCCATCACTGAGCTGTGTCCCAATCCCTCTTTCTTTTATTTCAAAGCAAGGTCTCACTACATCACCCAGGCAGCCTTGACCTTGCTATCTTCCTGCCTCAGCCTCTCCAGTAGCTGGATTATAGTCTTGTCCCACCAGCCACACCTTTCACATACTCTGTTAAGTAAAACTTACACAGGTTTCCAAGTCACATGTTAACTTTGTGTGTATTGCTTAGAGCAGGTTCTTTCCAAGATCAAATTCTGGTCTTGAAATCCCAGATGACATTGAAGGTCTTTATCAATTTAAAAAAAAAAAAAAAACAAAAACTCACGTGTCTACGTTTCTTTCCTTGAAGGGTATCCTGTTCCCAAACCAGAGCTGATGTATCAACTGGAGCATGGGCAGGAGCTGTGGCCAGGGATGCAGGACATTTCCCCAAGCATCCATGCAGGTAAGGGAAGTGGTCAGGGCTGTTGGCCCTGCAATCTCTTAGGTACTCCTCCTCCTCTAATATAAGGCACAGTGTGCACATGGGGGTCAGAGGACAGCCTGTAGGAGCTGGGAGTTGGTGCTCTTCCCACCATGTGTATTCTGCCCCGTACACTCAGTTTATTAGCGTTAGCTGCAAGCACCTTTACCCACTGAATCCTCACCTTGCACCCTGTCTTTGTTTCCTTACATCCTGGGGATTGGCTATAGAGAGTTACATCAGAAGTAAGCTTTTCTTGTAACGCAGAAGCAGGGAGCTTTCTTGAGTCCAAGGCCAGCCTGATTTACGTAGCTAGTTCTAGGCCACCCAGGGCTTTACAGTTTGACCCTGTCTCAAAACAAAAATGTGCAGTCCTGTTGCATAGATCAGTATGGCATAGCATGTCTTGTAAGAAATATACTCATGGAGGAATGGGGAAGAGTAGACTCAGTTCGACCTCAAAACAGCAAGAGTAGACCTTATTGGTCTGAGAGGATGGTGCCCGCAAACCCTGTGGCCCAGTTTCTGAGGGTGCAGGATAAGGGTTTGTGTAAGGTCTGAGGATCAGCTTTTGCAGTGGAGAATAAGGCAGGAAGAGGCCCTGGTTCAGACCAGCTTTTAAAATTTTTTTTTTTTTTTTTTTCGGAGCTGGGGACCGAACCCAGGGCCTTGCGCTCGCTAGGCAAGCGCTCTACCGCTGAGCTAAATCCCCAACCCTAAAAATTTTTTTTTAAGTAATCCACAGGGTGAGAGATAAGCCAGGTTTCCTGTGAGTGTGATGAGGGTTGGCTGTTTTCTGGAGCTCCGTGGTGGCCATGGTTCTTCTGTCTGTGGCCCTGGTTTTGAGGAGAGGGGAGGGTCCTTTATGTCTCCAAAAAGTTCAAGCTGTGTTCTCGTTACCACCTCTTCTCGCCTCCTTTACTCATGCTGAGTTTTAGGATGATGCTGAAAAACCAGTTCTTTCCCAGCATCCTCACGGTAAATAAAGATCCATATCCTAGCCAGTACTTGGTGCTGTACGGGTGCTCTCAAGTTTTGCTAAGCAGATGGGGAAGCCATGTTTTTTTTTTTTTTTTTTTTTTTCCTCACAGGGAAGGAGGGTTTGTTTAGTGGTTTACTATAAGACTTTGGCCGTTCTGTTTCTTCTGTGAGATAACTCAGAAAAGTGCTCTTTTAAAAATTTTATTTAGTTATTTACTTGGAGTTGTTCACACAATCCTTTATTTTAGCTTTTATTCAAAAGCCCTAGACATACTAGCACCCCTCAGCCTGTATTCATAATACTTCTCTCAGTTATATATGCTACAAGCACATTTTCCCAGTTTTTGAAGTTGTGTTTTTATGTGTGTGTCATGCTGACCCTCACGCTGTCTGTAGAGCCCAGGGTGGTCTCAAAATCTCAAACTTATGGTCCTTTCATGTCTGGGGTGTGCTGGGGGACCTCAGACTATTGTTGTTTCACTACATATTTGACTTGTTGTATATGTGTGTACGTTCCTTCATGTATGTATGTGCCACAGAACATATGTGAAGATTAGAGAACAACTTTCAGGAATCAGTTCTCTCCTTTTACCTTCTGGGTACCAGAGATTGAACTCAGGTCATCAGACTTGGTGGCAGTTGATTTTACACCCCACTCCACATGCACCCCAACCCCTGGGCTCCTTTGAGGAACTAATAATGAGTTACTTTTATGTAAATAGTAAGTAAAAAATTGAGATGTTTATTCTAAACTCTCTAACTCATCACAGTTTCCTCTGTCCTTCAGAATCAGAAATTCAAGAGTCACACATCCGCCACTTCAGCATCCACACTGGAGAGAAGCCCTATGAGTGTGTGGAGTGTGGGAAGGCCTTCAACCGTAGGTCAGGACTCACAAGGCACCAGCGGATTCACAGTGGAGAGAAACCCTATGAATGTGTCGAGTGTGGGAAGACCTTCTGCTGGAGCATGAACCTCCTTCCACACTCCATCATCCACACTGGGGAGAAGCCCAGTGTGGTGAATGGAGTGTGGTGAATGTGGGAAGGCTTTCCATCGCAGCTCGTCCCTCAGTTAGCATCAAAGGATGCACAGCGACAGCAGCCCTACCAGTGTGGCAGAGGAGGGAAGACCGTTCACAAGTGGGCAAACGTCTGTCAAGATGCAGGAACTTCTGCTGGGACATGACTTTTTTAATATAACCAGTGAGGAAAACCTTCTCCAGGCAGAAACCCCTGATATAGTACCTGCTAATTCATGCCAAAGAGAAATCCCACAGGTGTCTCCAGTGTGGGAAAACCTGTTGCAGGTTGCTGCTTGCCCTGTGAAAACGGAAGTTGAGCATTATTTTCCACCTGAGAATGTCGGAGAGACACGCAGTGGTTAACTCGCGCTCATCAAAGCTGTCAAGTGTCTCCTACTTCACATGTAGTGTTAGTGCAGGAGTTTTTGTGAAAGGAGGCGGCAGAGGAATGAAAAAGCCAAGCACCATTGTCACACTGCCCTGCTGTGACTCTTTGACCTTTGCTCATGGTTTCCTAATGTGGGTGGAGAAAGCTTTGGTTTAGGGAGTAAAGGATCTAGATCCTTTATAAGTCTTTATAAGTGTGTATGTATACGTGTGTGTGTGTGTGTGTGTGTGTGTGAATATATATGAATATATCTATCTATATACATTCATTGCTGTCCAGTATTAAAGAGAACAAATCTACAAGCTTACAGAATGTTCCCCTTGTTCCACACTTCTCAAGTAAAGTGTCAGATGTATGAGAAATATGAAAGCTTAAGTTATGAAGTATTTTAAGGAGATGAGACATCTCCTTAAAGCTTTAAGCTTTGAATACTGGGCCAGACTCGTGGTCTGGGGCTAGCCATGGAGTGTCCTTCTGTTTGTATTTTGTATTGTTAGACTTGCTATGACTTCGCTGAGACGTTCCCCAGTTTCCTAAGTGACGCATGCGGCTGTCATCATTGGCGTCTTGTTCTTGACATTGTCTGGTGTCACAGGGATACCCGCCTTCCCGTACCTGAGACTTGAGGACCGTGCTTTCCGCAGGGTGTGGAAGATGGTCGGTAAGTTGGTAAATTGACGCTCTGTGTTCCTGTACTGTTTAGTAGCTTCCTGCAGTGAAGCCCTCAGACGTGGAGGTTCTTTGAATGTCTGACTTTACTTTGTTTAGTAGGTCCAGAATTAAGACTATTTCATATTGAATGAAGTTTCTGGTACTTTTAAAGGAATTGTTTGATGTTATATAAAAATTATAACTTTGTGCTGTTTGAAGGTTCTGTTTTTATTTTTATTTTGAGACAAGGTCTTACTGTGTAATTGTGCTGGCCTAGAACTCAACAGAGACCCTCCAGCCTCTGCTTACCAAGTGCTGGAATTGGTGGCCCTAAAGTAATATCCTTTACCACGGCAGGATCTGTACTTAAATGTGGCTCCATTCCTGATGATGGACACATATTTTTTTTTCCTAGTCCTTTGTAATCTTGAAACATTTCAGATTAACCAGAACCTTGTACTATGGATTCCCCTCCCTCCCTCCATTGTCTATTTTTAGTTTTATTGACTGTTGCTTTGGTCTGTATTGTATTCTTTTACTTGCTTTACTGGCTTTTGGTCATTTTGGAGTAGGGGGTGAGACTGATGATTTTACTGTCTTCTAATGTAAGAAGGTAGTTGTAAATTTATGACCCTATCGTCACTGTCATCCAAGCTTTAACCTGTTTTACCTCTGTTGCATTCACATCAAAAGTTTCTTGATTGCTTCTCCAACACACAGGCTATGTAAAACGTGTTTCCTAGACTTGTGAGTATTTCTGACGATGCGTTGTTGGTCTGATTTGCTCTGTCCAGACTTCCTCCCCACCACTTACCGCGGCTGGAGATCTGCTCTGTTCTGTACTGCTTGGAAAGCACCTGTGCTGTGCTGTCATTTGTGGAATGTCTACGAGACTGTCTGCCAGTGGTGCTACTCCCAACATTCTGTGTTCTTGATGATTTTTTTTTCTGTCCCCATTGCTGAAGGATGTGGGGGAGCCTTGAACTGTAATCATGGACTCCTCTGTCCCTGTTTTAAGTTCTATTGGTTTTCCTTCACACAATTCTCAGGTGTATTTTGGGTAACAGACCTGTAGGCTTGCTAAGGCTCCCTGGTTTGTTTACCTTTTTATCGTTTTGTATCCCTTTGTGTCTGCTTAAGAGCTCTCAGCTCTGCAGCGTAGCTCTGATATACACCTAGCTACTCCTGCAGTTTCAGCCCACGCTTTATATTTTTCATCCTTTGCTAAATATGTCATTTATTGTGTGTGTTTGGGTGTGTTCCATCACGTGGATGCAGGGGTGAAGGGACAGCTTGAGAGAATCAGTTCTTTGCTTTCCTCTCGTGCTATCCGGGGACCAAAATCAAGTCACGGGGTGTGGTAGCAGGGGCTTTTACCTTGTTGAGCCACCTCACAGCCCGTTTTGCATCATTTTAATACTTTATCATATGACGTCAGTTTTCCATGAACAACATATAGCTGAGTCCTCATAACCATTCCATATCCTTCTCTCCTAATGGACATATTTAGACAATTCAAAACATTGACCTGTTACAGCGTTTGTTTAAGGTTGCTGTTTATGATGTGAGTTTGTGTTCTTTGTTTCTCTCATTCATAGTATTCCCGTGGATTACTTCAGAAGTTTTAGGGTTTCATTTGATATATCTGTTTTGTTTGTATTTTTAAAATTTAATCATTGCTTTATTGTTATATATAGATTATATATAATACAGTTATTTCATATATTATGTGATCATATATATGTTAATATATATTTATATACATTTATCTTATGTTTTGGGTCCCCCCCCATTGCTGTGTGAAAATACTCTGACAAAAGCAGCGTATGCGATAAAAAGGTTCGTTTGGCACACAGTTGGAGGAGGATGAAGTACATCATTGCAGGACGTCCAGGCAGCAGGAAGGTGCAGTGGCTAATCACATTACATCCACAGCGAAGAGCAGGCATCGTGAGTTAGTGCATAGTGCCAGTGTGCTCTGCTCAGGGCATTCATTAGGTGTTATTGCTTGTGGTTGGGTGTTCTGTATGCATGTATGACTCTGCACCTCCATGTGCATGCAGTGCCTGTGGAGGCCAGGAGGGGTCATCAGACTCTTGGGAACTGGAATGACTGTCACTAATCACCATGCGGGTGCATCCTGGCTCCTTTGCAAGAATGCTAAGCCATCTCTCCCGCCCTTTCTCTACTCATAAGCAATCCAGAATTCCCTGTCTAGGGTATGGTGCCAACCATAATGTGCAGGTCTTCTTACTCAGTTAATATATTGAAGGTAATGCCTCTCAGGTATGCCAACAGGCCAGCCTGATCAAGACAGTTCCCTTCTTCCCTTCAGTGACTCAAGATCGTGTCATATTAAGCTAATCAACCTGTACCCATTCTATTGTTTGTCATATCTTGTTTCTTTTTTTAGTTTGTTTGTTTATTTATTTATTTATTTATACATACTCTAAGAACATGTACACCTGCAGGCCAGACGAGGGCATCAGATCCCAGTATAGATGGTTGTGAGCCACCATGTAGTTGCCAGGAATTGAACTCAAGACCTCTGGAAAGAACAGACAGTGCTGTTTCCTGACGATCCACCTGTCCAGCCCATTCTTTTTTCTTAAAATCACAAACTTGTTAATATTTCCTTCTTAATAAGTGAATTTTCTCTTTAGTAGGCTGGTGACATTCTCATTGTCTTTCATTTAAGGATGTCTTCCTGTCCTGGATGTAGTTTTTATGGCTACATGCCTAAGTGTATCCAGACCAGGTGAGTCCTTTTAGTACTGTTCCATCCCCTCCTTCTCTCTACTGAGTTTCTGATGAGATCTGCCACCAATGGAGCCATTTATAATCTATGCTTTCAGTTGAACTGGATTTACAGTTTTTCTGTCCATAATGTCCAAAAGTTTAATGTGTGCTAGGCATGATAATTTTGGATTTCTTTTTCTCTGTCTTTCAATAGTGTCCTGATAAGTCTGGTACTACTTAACCCAGGCTAGCTTTGAACTTGAAACAGTTGTCCTTTCTTGGTGTCCTGAGTAATTAGAATCCAGCTGTGAAAGTTTATCTTGGCTTGTATGGATTTCCTTTGTGTCTATAGATTTCTCTCCTTTGCCAAACTCAGGAGTTTTGAAGTTTGTTTTTTGTTTTGTTTTTTTCTTTAATCTCTATTCTTTCTGTTCTCTTCCAGGAATTCCAGAAACACGAATGATAAATACTTTGTTATTTTCCCACGCATTCTTGGGCTCTTGTTTTTCTTCTTCTCAGTCTTCAAATTGATGTAAAATACTATGTCTTTCTTTTGTTCTGTCTAATTCACTGTTGCATTTGGATTCTCTTTCGTTATATTTTTCAGTATTTATTTATTTATTTGTATATGAGGAAAGTGTCACTGACACACCAGAAGAGGGCATCAGATCCCATTGTATATGGTTGTGAGCCACCATGTGGTTGCTGGGAAATGAACCTCTGGAAGAGCAGTCAGTGCCTTTAACCTCTGAGCCATCTCTCCAGCCTGTTTTAGTGTCTTACTTTGCATTTGGTTGGTTCTTGTTTTTGTTTGGTTTGGAGACAGCCTCGCATAGCCTGTGCTGCCCTCAAACATACGTATATTCAAGGATGACCTTGAACTCTTTATCGCCCCCCCACACATTTGATTGTTTTCACACCTTTCATTCCTATGTTAAGATTGTAGTGCCAAAGAAGGACTCTTGAAAAAAAAATGTATATTCAAAGTCATGATGGTTTCTGGTGTTTTGTTTTCCTCGGTACTTGAATGTTACCTGGAAGAATAGAAGTCTGTAGTGAACTGACCTTACTAGAGGTGATCACATTGTTCATAGCTATATTCTTTTTTTTTTTTTAAGATTTATTTATTTATTATATATAAGTACACTGTAGCTGTCTTCAGACACACCAGAAGAGGGCATCAGATCTCATTACAGATGGTTGTGAGCCACCATGTGGTTGCTGGGATTTGAACTCAGGACCTCTGGAAGAGCAGTCAGTGCTCTTAACCACTGAGCCATCTCTCCAGCCCCCCCCCTTTTTTTTAAAGATTTATTATTTTTCTATTTATATGAATACACTGTAGCTGTCTTCAGGCACACTAGAAGAGGGCATCAGATCCCATCACAGATGGTTGTGAGCCACCGTGTGGTTGCTGGGATTTGAACTCAGGACCTCTGGAAGAGCAGTCAGTGCTTTTAACCACTGAGCCATCTCATCAGCCCTAGCTATATTCTTTAAGGAAGGGTTGTACATAAAATTCCTCAGCTCCCTGAATGTTGTATCTTCCAAGGAAAGAGTTATCTTCTTTTTTTTAAAAGATTTATTTATTCATTTATTATATATTATATATATATAAGTATATATTGTATATATAATATATAATTATATATATTATATATAAGTACACTGTAACTGTAACCAGAAGAGGGCATCGGATCTCTTTACAGATGGTTGTGAGCCACCATGTGGTTGCTGGGAATTGAACTCAGGACCTCTGGAAGAGCAGTCAGTGTTCTTAACCGCTGAGCCATCTCTCCAGCCCAAGTGGTATCTTCTAAGGTCTCTCCTGCTCTGTTTTTGGACACACACACTCCATTTGTCTCTCTTCCCTGTCTTTCTTTTTTTAAAAAAAATATTTATTTATTTATTATATATAAGTACACTATAACTGTCTTCAGACACCAGAAGAGGGTATCTGATCTCATCACAGATGGTTGTGAGAAACCATGTGGTTGCTGGGATTTGAACTCAGGACCTCTGGAAGAGCAGTCAGTGCTCTTAACCGCTGAGCCATCTCTCCAGCCCAAAAAATGTCTTTATTTTTACCCCTTTTCTTTTTTCTTTTCTTTCTTTTTTTTTTTTCCAGAGCTGGGGACCAAACCCAGGGCCTTGCGCTTGCTAGGCAAGCGCTCTACCGCTGAGCTAAATCCCCAACCTCTTCCCTGTCTTTCATGTGGTCACTGTTTAGGAAATTTACCACTCTCCCTTCTCCATATCTCTACCTGTGCCCAAGTCTCCAGCTTCATCTCCAGTCTGTTTCCATTCTGCTTGCCCCTCAAGTTCTACCTGTTCCCTGTCCTCCTATCCTCTAACAGATACACTCTTTGCTACTGGTCTGTGCATTGTCATTCCCTGTACACTCACAAATTCCTTTCCTTCCACAGACACTTCATGATGGTTTCCATCACTACCACTGACATAAGCAGATCTCACAAAGGCTCCTTTTGACCCCCCAAGACCTATATTTTGCCAACAACCTCTCAGACTGGAAGGCCTTTTTCTGACCTTTGCCAAGCCCTGTCTTTCTTCTCTAGGCAACATGTCTTTCAGCCACAGGGCAGTTATACTTCCCAGGATTTTTCAGGCCATAGGTTTTGTAACTTCTTGTTTCTCGAGAGTGAGTTTGTTCCATCTCCAAGTGTTTACTTTCAGTGATATGTCAATGTCAAGCTTCTCTGCAGTCGGTGTTTCTCTTGCCCACACATTGCTTTTCCCTTGGCCTTGGCTTGTTTGTGTTCACACATCCTGTGGCCAGGATGTTGAATCCCCTGGAACTGGAGTTACAGTAAGACCGAGTAAGCCAGTAGTATTACTATGTTTGGAATGTTTTCACAGATCACCTTTTTTAAAAGCATAACATAATCTTTATTTTGTGACAATGCTAATTCCCCAACATAACAAAGCAATTAAGGAATTTGCCCAAAGTTGTGTATTTCTGACACTTGGGCTGAGAACCTGGAGACGGTACAGGTTGCCGTCACAGTTTATGCCATTAAGCACTCTATTGGCTCTCAGAGGGCAAGCCTTTGTGCTCCCGATCACTGTCACCTTACTACAATGGAGGAAACTGCCCATTTACCTGAAACCTTCAGTTTCCATTTCAGAACACATCCTGGTCATACCTCGAACAAGTGAGAGAAACACCCTCAGTGGATCTGTGCTAGGTAAATGGCCACACACACTCACCAGGGCACTATTACAATTTCTAGATCCATAAACCTATGCATATAGTAGGTACCATACATGGCATGATAACCCTGAATTATTGGGACTTTCATGGCCAGGTGTGCCAAGCTTTAGAAATCACAATAAGTGACTATATTTGAGTACTAAGGAAAACTCCAGGTTCAGTAATTTGCTGGGCAATTATTACATGTTGGTGGGGATTTAGTTTTAATCATGCACACTTTTTGCTTTGATCTTAAGTTCTCAAAGAATCTATTACATATCTCCTGGTGTCTCGGTGCGTAAGATCACTTGTTGCACAAGATAGGGCCTTGTGTTCAGATTCCCAGCATCCACGTGAAAAGGTAGGTGCTGCCCCATAACCCCAGGGCTGTTGAGCAGAAACAGAAGAACAACTGGGGCCCCATTCCAAGTACAGTGAGAGATCCTGACTCGGGGATAAAGAATGATTGATAAAGAGAATGATAGAGCAGGCCACTCAATGTCCTTTCTGCTCATGTAAGCTCATGTATCTGCACGTGAGTGCATGTGTCACATATGCCTGTTGCACACCTCACAATTTAATAATCTTGGTTAAAGTGATTTTGGTTTTTGGTGAAGGTCTCATGTAGGCCTGGCTGAACCCTGAACTCCTGATCCTCCTGCCTCCACTACTCAAGTGCATACATATGCAAAGGCTTTTAGCTGATTGTTTTGTTTTTGAGAAAGGGTCTCAACTATGAAACTGTCTACCCTGGAACTTGCCATGTAGGATTGACTGGTCTCAGATTCACAGAGGTGGCATTAACATGTGCCACCATGCCAGGCCCTAGAGCAAAAGTAAAAAAAAAATTGTGTATGTTTGTATGTATGCACGTGTGTGTGTGTGTGTGTGTGTGTGTGTGTGTGTATTTGCTTGTGTTTGTTTGTTTGTAGGTGTACCACAGCATGCAGGTGCTTGAGATGGCCAAGAGGAAGTTGGTTCCTCTGGGACGGGGTTAAAGATGGTTTTGAGCCACCCGATGTAGGTACAGGATATGGAATCCAGGTCCTTCCCAGAGAGCAGCCAATGTTTTTAACCACAAAGCCATGTCTCCAATGCTCAGCTAAATTGTCAAAGGGACTGCTTATGTTTCTTCTTTTGGAGCAGTATCAAGAGATGGACCTGACAAACTCTCTTAGCTACTGAATCAGTTTAAGGCATTCCCTCTCCTCAGTTTGTTCAGCAGACTTAGTTGTTTGTTTGAGATAGGCTCTACCCATGTAACTTTGGCTGGATGGGAATTCACAGTGTAAATTAGACTAATCTACACATTTTCTACAATTCTGCCCTTAACCTTTGGCGCTCTAGGGTATCCTGCGCCCTCTTCTGGCTACTGAGGGCACTGCATTTGTGTGCACAGATCCATACACAAGCTCTCACAGTATATGCACAATAATAAAATAAAATAAAATAAAATCTGCAGCAGGAGAGATGAGTCAGTGGTTAAAACACTGGCTGCTCTTCCATAAGACCTGGGTTCAACTTGTAGCACTCATAGTGACTCACAATTATTTGTGACTCCAGTTTTAGGGAACCCAATGCCCTCTTCTGTCCTCTACCTGCACCAGGCATGCAGGTGCTGACCAGACATACTCATATGCAATAAATATCTTTAATTAAAAGATCTTGACAGTGCCGACACACACCTCTAATCCCAGCACTTGAGAGGGAAAGGCAGGTGGATTTCTGTGAGTTCTAAGCCAGCCTGGTCTACATAGTAAGTTCCAAGACAGCCATTTCTATTTACAGAGACCCTGTCTCAAAGAAACAAAAGCAAAAAAAAAAAAAAAAAAAAAAACTTAAAAAATCCAGCTTGTCTTTGTTATCGTAAATTGATACATGGCAGGGGCTGTCTCTAGTTTATACTCAAACCTAAATAAGAGTAAAATCATGGCAAGCTCAAGTTAATGCAAACGTTATTCATGTTGACCTATTTGTTGAGCCCAGTCTTGTGAAAACACACACACACACACACACACACACACACGCCAAAGGAAAGAATATGTTGATACTTTTGTGTGTATTTTCACTCAGCATAAATATTACTTGCCAATTTTCAAGCAGAATACTGTGTATGTATTCTGTATAAGTTACAATCTGACATTCAACTGGTAGAGAGTTTGGATCGTGTCTCTTTACTGGGTTTTTATAGGCCGTGTGTTCCCCCTGATTCACAATTCGTGCAGGCTAGTTTTGTTTTGTGTCAACTTGACACGAGCTAAAGTCATCGGAAAGGAGGGGACCTCCGTGCAGAAAATGTCTCCAGAAGACCCAAGACCAGGCTATACGGCGTTTTTAAACTTAGGATTTGATGGGGAAGGCCCAGCCTATTGTGGATGGTCCTATCCCTGGACGGGTGGCCTTTGGTTCTATAGGAAAGCAGGCTGAACAGACCATGAAGAACAAGCCAGTAAGCAGCACCCTCCTTGGCCTCTGCGCCAGTGCCTGCCTCCAGGTTCCTGCCTTGTTTGGGTTCCTGTCCTGACCTCCTTGGATGATGAGCAGTGATATGGAAGTGAAAGCCAAATAAATCCTTTCCTCCCCAAGTTGCTTTTGGTCATGGTGTTTCATCGCAGAAGAAACCCTCATGGCAGCTCCATTCAAAGCCTTGTGTTGACACTTTTTTGTTGTTGCTGTTTTACTTTTAAGATACAGGTTCAACTAAAGTGAATGAATAATGCCAGTAAAACATGTTAAATCTGCAAGCTAGATTTTATTGTCAAGCTCTGACCCAACTTTCGTTTTTGATACTATGTCACGAATCACATAAAATCTTCTCAACACTTGGCCTTGACTTAGTCATCTAACTTCTAAGGTAAATGATGGGTGCTGGGAGGATGGTTCAGTGGTCATGAGCACTTGCTGCTGTTCAGAAGACATGGGTTCCATTCCCAGGAACATGACAGCCATCTAGAGCTTCAGCTCCAGGGTATCCAATGCCCTCTCTGGCCTTTGAAGGTACCAGGCACACACATGGTATAGATGGATGAAGGCAAAACACTTAGACAAGTAAGTCCTTTAAAAAAATAAGTGATATTGCCATAGACAACATCCACACTATTAGGGAATTCTTGGAAATGTTAATGATGTAATCCACTGATCCTTAGGAAATTCAGTCTCGATGATGATTTGCATGACATCTGTTTTAATGCTTTTGTGCATAACTTTTTCAATGTTCTGTACAATTGTACTTGATTAGGCACGCACTTTGCATGCCGCTCACGTTATCTCTACAGTTTACAAGTCCCTCTTTTCTATCTACCACCAACAGGGCACTGTCAGTAATCCTATGCCAGATATGATGACAACCAACAAAGAAAAACAATTGAACTTTGTCTGCTTTATATAAATCCATTTACAAATATATTTTAGATTTATCTTGTGTTTATGAGTGCTTCGCTTGCACGATGTCTGTGCCACGTGCATGCCTAGTGCCTTTGGAAGTGGCGAGCCTCCGTGTGGCTGCTGGGTATCAAATTGTGGTCTTTTGTAAGACCAAGTGCTCTTCACCATTGAGCTAACTCACCAGCCCTGATAAGTCCTTTTTATTTCGTCGTGCCTTTTAATGGCAACAAAGTCATTTCTTCAAATTATTTTGCCCAATAATGCTCAACTACCATTCATAGTGATCCACCTGCCTGCTGAGATTAAAGTCATGCACCAGCATGCTTGGCTTTCAAGATTGATGTTTATGATTATTTTAAATTCTGTGTATCTGTATATAGGCTTGGACACATGTCAGTGCAATGCCTTCAGATGCCAGAAGAGGACATCAGGATACCCTGGATGTGAGGTTTCCAGGTGGTTGAGAGCAGCCTACTGTTGCTTCGTGGTGGGAACTGAACCTGGGTATTCAGCAAGAGCAGCAAGTGCTCTTAGCTACTAAGCTCTCTCCATGCCTCAGAACTGGAATAAGAAACACGTCATTATGTTTGCTGTCAACTGAGATACCCAAATTTGGGACTCATGAACTACAGGACCATTTCACTCTGATACACAAAGGCCCTCCAAGTGAAGTCCATTAACTAAAACCTCCATTGCCAGGACTGGTAGATGTGAAGCGTCTCTCTCTGGACCTCAGAAGCAGGAAGTTAAAAGAAAATGTCATGTGCTGGAGATTCCTAACATTTGCCATTAACCCACCTAGCCAGAGAAATCAGAGTGAATTCCATATAATATGAGGGTGGTGGGCCAAAGTACTGTTTTGGTTTTTTTTCTGACTTTTTCCCCCTTGCCCTTAGACATTGGCCAGAAGGGGTCACTAGCTGATACATAAGTGACAGAATACTGGGAAGAAACTACATTACCCACAATCCAATGCCACAATACCACTGGATTACGGCGTGGGGTGGGGGATAACGTAGTGACCTCTGGGCTGCTGTGGTCTCTGTTTGAACTGGTTTAGGGGTGTGCAGCCAGGTCCAGGTCCGTTTCCTACCCGAGGGGTGTCCAGCCAGGTCCAGGTCCGTTTCCTACCCGCGAAGCACAGGAAGAAAGACCTGTGTCATCTGGCAGCTTTTATCCTCTATATCAGATATAGAGGTGTGTCCTCGATGCCTAGCCTTCGTTGCTTCATCCTCCTACATAAAAGCACCCAGTGGCCAGTCACCAGACCGACAGGTCCCGTTTCTTAGCTTAGGGGTGGCGAAATGTGGAAGGGTTTCAAGGCAAGGGTTCTTGGATGTAACTGAGTTAGGAGAGTTCCAGAAAGCTCAAGTGCTTGTGTCTGATCAGAACTGAGAACAGGGGATCTGGCTCCAGTTGAAAATGGCAGACCAAGGAACTAAGTTTCCGTCTTGAGGGTGATAGGAGACTGGGAAATGGTTTTCACAGCAGTTCTCTAGCTTCAGAGTGCAAGAGTGTGTGTGTGTGTGTGTGTGTGTGTGTGTGTTCCTCCTGGACCTAGAGTTACAGATGGCTGTGAGCTTCCTGATGTGGACGCTGAACTCAGGCCCTTTACACAAACAGTAACACTCTCTTAACCAGTGAGCCATCTCTCCAGCTCTGACAGTCCTTAAAAATTATTATGTGGGGGGCTAGAGAGATGGCTCAGCAGTTAAGAGCACTGACTGCTCTTCTAGAGGTCCTGAGTTCGATTCCCAGCAACCACATGGTGGCTCACAGCCATCTATAGTATATATGCAGAACACTGTGTATGTAATAAATAAATAGATCTTTAAAAAAAGTTTAAAAAAATTATTACGTGTACATGTAAGTTTGCTTCTACACATGTGTACCAAGAGATGTGCATGACACAGAATGCTTACGGAAGGCAAGAGGACAAATTTCAGGATGGGGCCTCTCCATCTTTATGCAGATTATAGGGGCTGAACTCAGATCATCAGACTTGCAAAGTCAGAGCTTTACCCACTGAGCCATATCTACCCTCTAGGAACGGATCATCTTATGTCCCTAATATTGATGGCCTCTGGGAGAAGGAAGAACTGAGATGTGGTTGGGAAGGGAATATGTAATGTAGAAAAATCCAAGAGAATGGGGTGTTAGGAGAGTATTTGAGACCTTTCATGACAGATTATGTTTAAATGTGTTCAATTATTTTCACCCCGTGTGTTTGAGTGTCAAACCCAGGTCACCTGGCTTACAAGGCAAGCAAGGGTCTTTCCTCACTGAGCCATCTTGCTCACCTATGGCCCTATGTGTGGATGATATCTTTTTGCACATTACCTGCTTCTTCTGTGTTCTGCACACTGGAGCAGGACATGGGCGACGAGTGGGCATCAGTGGTTTTATGGCTTGGGGAGGAGAACAATTAAAGGGCCAAACTGAAGGCTGGTGTCCATGGAAGATGCTTGTGATGTACTTAACTGTTCCCATCATGCAAGGGCTGCATGACCTTCAGGATGTATCCGCCAGATTCTCCTGGGAGGAGTGGGAGCTCCTTGATGATCATCAGAGCTCCTGTACTTCTGTGTGATGCTGGAGAACTTCATGCTTGTTGTCACACTCAGTAAGTGTCTGTCTTCTTGCTACTCGGCAGACTCCAAATTCAATAGCTTAATAAACTAAGAAGTTATCGTCTCTCCATTTAATGCCTCAGGACTGTGGGCACTCAGGGTCTGATGATGTTTCAGTCAAACTGTCAGGCAGGCCTCCCGTATCCTCCGAAGACCTGTCTTTGGAAGAATCTGCTCACAAGGATGTGGGCTGTTGATCAGCGAGCATGATTTCTCAAAATGTGGAAGGTGACTTCTGTTTTAGCAGGTGACCGAGAGACTGATGTCAAAGGTTATATTCCATTTTCTTCGTATTTGAGTGAGTAAGTGCAGACTGCTTGCAGAGGCTTCCGTGGGTTGTCAGTACAGTAGCAGGTAGGGGAGAGCAGGGACCAGCTTTCAATCCTTCATCTCCCAGACTTCACACCAACTCGGGCTCAGTGTGTTGTCTCTTTTCGGTGACACCAGGGTTTCTCCACATCTCTATGTAGCCCATGCAGCCCAAGTTCATGTCTTATCCAGTCTTGTCCCTTCTGCGGGTGGCATTCTATAGGCTAATGATCTGGTCCCTGGACCTCTTAGTGGGAAAATAATAAATAAATAAATAACTGTTGGTGCTGGAGAGAAAAAAAGCATAGCAGTAAAGACCACTTGATTCCCCTCCAGTAACTGCAGTTCCAGGAGATCTGACACTCTCTTCTGACCTTGCCAAGTACCTTCATACATATGGTATACATACAAACACTCAGGCACAGACATACAAATAAATAAGTTTTCTTCTTTTCGAGGCAGAGTTTCTCTGTGTATCCTTGGGTGTCCTGGAACTCACTCTACAGACCAAGTTGACCTTGAACTCAGAGATCACCCTGCCTCTGCCTCCTGAGTGCTGGGTTTAAAGATATGTACCATCATGCCCAGCCTTTTTTCTTAAATAATTTAAAAAATAAATTTGTTGTTCTTGTCATTTGTATAATTATTCTCATTTTTGAGTGTTCTTTAGCTGTTGCTGTAGATTCTGTTTATATTCTGGACAAACATCTCTGTGGTATTTGTTGACAGAGTGCTAACACTCCTTCCTGGTTCAGGGCATATTGAAGAATAGGAGGTTTATGAGCTTGTAAAAGTCATTAAGGAGTGGAGGGACCTAGCTAGATCTGGCCAATGCCTTCTTGGATTGATCACCATGGTTGTTACAGATCAGCCATGATCAACACAGCAGTGGCTACCATTCTTGATATAAACCACAGTAGATTCTGTGTGAAATCACTTTTGTCCCAAACAATTTTAGAATGCCTCCTGACTGGCCCCACCACAGAGCATTCCTGATTTTGCTGTCAAACCTGACTATGTTTCTGTAAATTGTATTTTGAGCATCCTTGGATCTGGCTGCCTCTTTTTGAAATTTTATTGTACACTCACCGTGTGTGTGTGTGTGTGTGTGTGTGTGTGTGTGTGTGTGTGTGTGCATGTATGTACCATGATACATAAGTGGGATAAGTGGGAGTTAGAGAGTTAGTTCCTTTCTTTTACCATGTGGGTCTTGGGGCTTGAACTTAGGCTGTCAAACTTGGTGGCAAGTGACTACTGAGCCATCTTCCTGGCCATATCTCAAAAGCCTCAAAAGCCCGTGACCAACTCTCATAAATTAGGAATGCATTTTTCCAGGACTTTATACCCAGAATTGGACATGTAATGTTGTAAATGTATCTTTTATTCTCCTGATGTAGTGGTTGCCTCAGACGCTTATTGTCTCTGTCTGCTAACCAGACCTAGTCCTGGAAACTTCTAGCCTCTGTACAATCTAATATAGGCCTAGAATGTTTTCAGCCTCTGAGATTACTGCTGAACAAACTTACTCTTTTAGTTCTTTCTGAACTCTGGCTGGCTGGTTCAACTCAGTTCTGGCTCAAACTCTTCTCCAAGCTGACTGATTCAGTCTAGCTTCTCTCAGTTTCTTACTGAATTGCTCTGCTCAGACTGACTGTAGAAATGTGTTCTGATCCTTCTCATTATCTGGCTTGTTCTGCCCTCACCTGTGTCTACCTTGTTCTCTTTTTCTCTCTGCAACCTGTCTCCATACAACTGTCCCAGTAAAATTGCTTCTTTTTTCTCTCTATACTTCTCTCTTACATAGCTTCCATTTTTTCTCTTTTGAAGGTTGGGTGTATCCTAGTCTGTCAGATCTTTCTCTGATTCATCTTTTGTCTGCCACTCAATTAATTAGACATCATATTCAAACATGGGTGCTTCCTTCTACAAACTAACTTAAGCTTTGTTGTTTGGGGTTCAAGGTGTGTACTAAGGGCTCATCTGTATTCCAGTCAGGAGATTAAAAGCACATGGTGAGGGTGAGCCACACAACTAGAAACAGGTTTGTTTTTTCAGTAAATAGCACAATATCAGGCTTCACAGTATCATCAATATCCTGCAACATAATGATGTGGTTACTCTTTATGGTGGTCCTGTGGCCGTTTTACAAAAATCTCTCTTGGGGGCTCTTTTTTTATTTTTATTTTTTGTTAATAATTCCATTCATTTACATCTTAAAAGATATCCCCATTCCTGGTTATCCCTCCACAAACCCCTTTCCACATCTGCCCTCTCCCATTTGCCTCTATGAAGGTGCTTCCTCACCTCACCCACTCCCACCCCTCCTCTCCAGCATCCCCCTACACTGGGGCATCAAACCTCCACCTTATATGGGAAATGTCTGTTTCTAGTGTGAGCTTTCTGGTGTATTTTTAGATGGGACAGATGAGTGAGGGCCTTGCCACACTCCTTACATATATAGGCTGCTTCTCTATTGTGGATATTTCCGTGTTTAAAAGGAGCAGACTTCTTGAACACATGGGGGAAGATCTTCAACTGCAACGACACACTAAGCAACAGAGAGTTCACACGGGAGAGTCCTTTTAAGTGCGCTGATGTGACGAAGCCTTCAGTCTTAGAGACACACTTATTCAGCATCGAAGACTTCACCCTGGAGCAAGGCCTTTACGTGTGTAACGTATGTAAAAACAAAACAAAGCAAAACAAAAAAACCCTACATTAGTAGCGCCCACATTAAGAACAAGAAAGTCCATACTGCTTGAAGACCTGTTGAGTGTAGTCAGTGTGGGAAGAAGTGTGCGGCTACAAAAACACACTTATGACTCACCAGAAAGTCCACACTGGAGAAAGGCCTTATGGATGAGGTGAGTGGGGGAAATTCTTCAGAAATAGCTCCAACCTTATTGACCATCAGAGAAAAAAGATCTCCTGTGCGTAACGGCTTTGGAGACCATTAAGCTGTATCTCCTAAAGTTACTCTTAGCACAAAAAAAAAAAAAATTATCCTAGAGAAATGGGGGAAGCCTGCTGTTTCCTTTCTTAAGCTAATACATACCAGAGCAAAGCTCAGTGAGTACTCTTTATGGAGCAGCCAGCATCCTACAGGTTAACCTTGTCCTTTTTTTTTCCCTTTTGGTTTCTTCAGGACAGGGTCTCACAACTCTCACTGTTGTTTTGCAACTCACTATGTTGTCCAGACTAGGGTGTAGCTTGCCTCCTTGTGTTGGGCTTTACCATTTATTATCCTTTGTAGGGCTGGATTTGTAGAAAGATATTGTGTAAATTTGGTTTTATCATGGGATATCTTGGTTTCTCCATGTATGTTAATTGAGAGTTTTGCAGGATACAGTAACCTGAGATGGCATTTGTGTTCTCTTAGGGTCTGTATGACATCTGTCCAGGATCTTCTGGCTTTCATAGTCTCTGGTGAGAAGTCTGGTGTAATTCTCATAGGTCTGCCTTTATATGTTACTTGACCTTTTTCCCTTACTGCTTTTAATATTCTTTCTTTGTTTTGTGCATTTGGTGTTTTGACTATTATGTGACCGGAGAAGTTTCTTTTCTGGTCCAATCTATGTGCAGTTCTGTAGGCTTCTTGTATGTTTATGGGCATCTCTTTCTTTAGGTTTGGGAAGTTTTCTTCTATGATTTTGTTGAAGACATTTACTGGTCCTTTGAGTTGGGAGTCTTCACTCTCTTCTATACCTATTATCCTTAAGTTTGATCTTCTCATTGTGTCCTGGATTTCCTGTATGTTTTGGGCCAGTATGTTTTTCTGTTTTACATTATCTTTGACCGTTGTGTCGATGATTTCTATGGAATCTTCTGCTCCTGAGATTCTCTCTTTCATCTCTTGCATTCTGTTGGTGATGCTTGTATGTACGGCTCTGTTTCTCTTCCTTTGGATTTCTATATCCAGGGTTGTCTCCCTTTGTGGTTTTTTTATTGCTTCTATTTCCATTTTTAATTCCTACACCTGTTTCTTTGTGTTTTCCTGTAATTCTTTCAGGGATTTTTGCATTTCCTCTTTATAGGCTTCTGCTTGTTTATGCGTGTTTTCCTGCATTTCTCTAAGGGAGTTCTTTATGTCTTTCTTGAAGTCCCCCATCATCATGATCAAATGTGATTTTAAATCTAGATCTTGCTTTTCTGGTGTGTTTGGATATTCAGTGTTTGCTTTGGTGGGAGAATTGGGCTCCGATGATGCCATGTAGTCTTGGTTTCTGTTGCTTGGGTTCCTGGGCTTGCCTCTTGCCATCACGTTGTCTCTGGTGTTACCTTGTTCTGCTATTTCTGACAGTGGCTAGACTGTCCTATAGGCCTGTGTGTCAGGAGTGCTGTAGACCTGTTTTCCTGTTCTCTTTCAGCCAGTTATATGAACAGAGTGTTCTGCTTTCAGGCATGTAGTTGTTCCCGTCTACTGGTCTTCTGGTGTTCCTGTGGGTGTGTGTATTGAGTCCACCAGGAAAGTCACTTGGAGCAGAAAAGTTGGTCTTGCCTCTGGTCTCGGGCCTGGAGTCACTTCTCAGATCCGTGTTTCAGCTCTCCTTGAGGGGAGCAACCAGAAGGGCCTGCCCCGCCTTCCCTCGGGACCCTGTGCACAGAGGGCCCAGATGGTGCTAGGTGTTTTCCTCTAGCGTCAGAAATGTGGGCAGAAAAAAAAAAAAAAAAAGAAAGAAAGAAAGAAAGAAAGAAAGAAAGAAAGAAAGAAAGGTGGGCAGAGAGTAGTTTCCCCTGGCTTCCCAGGCGTGTCTGCCCCTCTGAAGTTCTAGCTTTACCTAGGATTTTACCTTTTCTAGGATTTGGGTGCAGGGAGCTGTTTGTCTGGGTCCCTTCCGATCTGGTCGGTGTCTGGACCACAGCGATGAGCGCCCCTATCTTCCTGTTCCCAGAGGCCCTATAAGTTTTCCTATTAGACCAGGGATGTGGACAGGGGTGGGCAGTACTAGGGTTCTCTCCTGCCCTGCAGTCTCAGGAGTGCCCACCTGTCTGGGCAGGGTTTGGGAGCAGAGAGCTGTGGGTGTTTCATTGTTTCTTTCTCTAAACATCACAAGTCTGCCTATAGCTAGGTTTTATCTATGCATATCTCATTCTCTTTATAGTATGATCTAGCTGCTGTTGGGGGAGAGGTATGTCGGTTAAGCACATCATATGGGAGGTAAAACCAGAAGGTCCCGACTACTACCTCACATCACTAAAATTCTATACAGTAGTTCCGCCTTTCAGAGCCTGGGAAAGTATGAACCAGCACAAGTCTTTGTAGATACTAGACTGTCTCTCTTCCATCTCCCTGTTAATGAGCATAATGAGACCCTTGATATTAGAAATGAATTTGACTATAATTTCATGGTTAGAAAACTCTTCAGAGGAAGAACTTTAATCAGGTGTCAGACATTCAGATATTAAAAAAGAGATAGTGCTGAGAACTGGATCTCAGTGCTCAGGAGACTGGAAATAGCATGATTTTGAGACCTGTATGAGATACTTTGTTACAGGTCAAAGTGATGAAAACGAAACTTTGTTACTTGTTCTTAGGAATATAAGAAATTCTGAAGAAGGAAATTGAAAATAAAGTAAGAATGAAGTTCAAAACAGTAATAGGAAACTAGTTTTAAAGAGAGAGAGAGAGAGAGAGAGAGAGAGGGAGAGGGAGAGAGAGAGAGAGAGAGAGAGAGAGAGAGAGAGAGAGAGAGAGAGAGAGAGAACTGGATGTGGTAGTATATAGCTTTAATCCCAGATCTTAAGAGGCAGAGGCAGAGACAAACAGATCTCAGTGAGTTCAAGGCCAGCCTGGTCTACATAGGGAGTTTCAGACCAGTTAGGACTAAATAGGGAGACCCTTTCTCAAAACAAAATGAAGCAAAATGAACACAAAATTTGAAGAGACATGTTCTACAAGAAAACATGTGTGGAGTTAAAGAGATGACTCAGCAGTTAAGACCACTTAATGTCCTTGTGGAGGACCAGGGGTTTGATTCCCAGCACACATATGGTGGCTTACAGTCAAATGTAATCCCCAGACTAGGGGATCTGAGGCCCTGTCTGGCCTCCATAGTACCTACACATATAGTACCTAGAAACTCATGCAGGCTATGGTGGTTTAAATACAGCCCTCATAGACTCGTGTGTTTGAATGTTTGGCTTATAGAGAGTGGCACTATTAGGAGGTGTGGCTTTGGAGGAAGTGTGCCACTGTGAATGTAGGCATTAAGGTTATATAAGCTCAAGCCATGCTCCACGTGGCACATAGGTTTCTCCTTGGTACCTGCAGATCAAGATGTAGAACTCTCAGCTCCTTCTCCACCACCATGTCTGCCTGCAGGCCGCTAGGCTTCCTGCCATGATAATGATAATCTCTGAGACTGGAAGCCAGTCCTAATTAAATGGTTTCATTTATAAGGATCTCCTTGGTCATGGTGTCTCTTCACCACAATAAACTCTACCTATGACAAATAAACATAAAGTTTAAAAAAATTTTAAAAAAAGAAGAAAGAAAACACGTGGAAGATAGGGCTTAGAGAGATAGCTTCATGATCAAGATCACTTGATGCTCTTGCAGAGGACCTGGGTTCTATGTCTAGCACCACAAAGGAGATCCAGCCATTTATAACTCTAGTCCCTTTTCTGGTCTCTGAGAGTGCCAATGATGTATACATACAAAATTAAAATAAATATATCTGTATAAAAATAGGTTAAAGATTAATATGTGAGGGAAATGTGAACTAAAACCACAATTATATGCTACTGCTGATGAACCAGTCTGCCTCCATCTAGATTCATTTCTGTTTATGGTTACAAATCTATTTCTTGTAGCTGGAGAGATGGCTAAGAGGTTGAGAGCACTGGCTGCTCAGAGGTCAATTGCCAGCAACTACATGGTGGCTCACAACTATCTTTAATGGGGTCTGATGCCCTCTTCTGGTGTGTAGGCATATGTGCAGGCAGAGCACTGTGTACATAATAAATAAATTAACTTAAAAATCTATTTCTGAAATAGTAGACTATGCACCACCTATAACCTTAATTACAAATGGCTCTGTACTGCCTGTTTCAGGAAACAGCAACTGTGCCTTTGTTTCAAAGGGTTGTCATGATGATCTGTTACTATGACCACCTTGCAACCATGTCTGTTTCACAAGAGGTTGTTAGGATCGATTTGTTATGCTTATGTTTTGCTTCTGTAGCCCTGCCTATTTGCCTGTCAAAGTCCCTACTCCTGAGCTATAAAAATTTTATCTCTCCCCATACCCCATTCCAATGCTGACCTCTTAAACCATGCCTTAAGGGGAAGCAGCCCATGTACGTGAATAAAAAGCTTGATTTAATTACTCCCTTTAATTAATTTGGCAATGATAATTTGGATTGGTAGTCTTTTTCCTCTCATCTGTGAGATTATCACGACCTAGCTATTAGAGAGACTCATTGTGTACAAATTGTCAGGACTCAAGGAACTGGTATCTGATATACTCTAGGAAGAAATCTGAAACACGCAGTGTGATGGTTTGCATATGCTTGGCCCAGGGAGTGGCACTATTAGAAGGTGTGGTCTTGTTGGCAGAAGTGTGTCACTGTGGGGTGGGCTTGGAGACCCTTTTCCTAGCTGCCTGAGGATGTTCCTCCTGCACCATGCCTGCCTGGATGCTGCCATGCTCCAGTCTTGATGATAATGGACTGAACCTCTGAACCTATAAGCCAGCCCCATTAAATGTTGTCCTCACTAGAGTAGCTTTGGTCATGGTGTCTGTTTACAGCAGTAAAACCCTAAGACTCCCTGGCATGCAGTTCTTCCTCTTAGCAAAAGCTAATTCTGGGATCTGTACCTTAAGTACCCATGCTCCCTCATTCAAGGAGGATGCCAGTGTCTTAGTCAGGATTTATATTCCAAATATCATCATGATCAAGAAGCAAGTTGAGGATGGAAGGGTTTATTCAGCTTACACTTCCACATTGGTGTTCATCACCAAAGAAAGTCAGGACAGGACCTCACAGGGCAGGAACTTGGAGGCAGGAGCTGATGCAGAGGCCACAGAGGGGTGCTGCTTATTAGGTTGCTTCCCCTGGCTTGCTCAGCTTACTTCCTTATAGAACCCAGGACCACCAGCCCAGGACTGAAGCAGAGGTGAAAGGATGTTCTGCTAAAACAAGCCCATGAAAGGACAGGTAATGAAGGATTCTTTGCTAATGACAGGCACGTATTGGTCTACCTTACATTGCATAGTTGAGCTTCACTTTCTGAATACCATAGAGAGAAAGAAATGCACACAACAAAATGTTGGGAGCAACTAAAGATGGCACTGACATCTAGTGGTCATTAGTGGTATACAACCATTAAGCCGTGTCTTTAGCTTTCTTCTGGCATTTTACAAGGCCAAAGATGATAAGCATGTTAATAAGATGTCTCTCACACCACCAATCCCCAGAGGACAAGTTTACAGCCACTGTCTGTTTTGTACTTAAGGCGAGTGCCTTTGTTCCCTGGGGTCTCCCGGATCAACAATGAGGTGTTCCTGCAATAAAGGCTGTTAAAGAAGAATTCCTTGCTGGTCGAGGTGGGCGCTTCAACAAAAAACCCTACTGGTGGTGTAGTGCAGCTTCTTGACACTTCCTCAGACTTGGGCTGACTGTTAGAGCGATGTCAGTTGAAACAGAATCACGTGCTGAGGCAACACATGTGCTGAGGCAAGACCCATGGAGGGCACATGATATTTGAAGAGAGTATGAAAAGGACTCTACAGACAGTGAGAGGAGGCTGGGCTATGCTTAGAGCTCGCTGTGCAATGCTTGTTGTTCTCCCTTCGCTGTTCTTTGCTTTGCTGAGAGAGACACGGCTGAGAACTCCTCCATTCCTGATCCCTCCTGCTGACTCATGTGAGGCTGAGGCCTGGCTGTTCCTGCTAGGTCATGCCAACCTCTGCTGCTAACCTGACTACTGAACTGGACTGCTGGTGTATCTGTGAGTAGATCAAGCTGCTGCTGCTGCCTCCTGTGAACTGAACTGCTGATTTCCTGACAATGCAGATAGGATTTGCTCCAAAGAACCCTTTCTAAATAGGTCTGCTTCCCCCATATTTTTTCTTTTCCACTACCTCTGGAGGGTGGTGGGCAAAAAGGGAGGTTAAAGCATTTAAGAATCATCTTTAAAAGTAAACTTTGAAAAAAATTAAAGTTATAGGGACCCCTCTTCAAGGAACCTAGAACTATTTCCTCCAACAAAGACTTTCTTTAGCAACAAATAAATAGAAACCAAAACAGGTAACTCTCCTCCTCTACAATTGTATGTCCTTTTAGAGTTAAGACTGATAGTTTCCTGCTGAAGGACTAAACCCTTGGCTTTTCTTGTAGACTATGAAAACCATTTTCAGTAGGTTCATTTCTGTTTTTTTTTTTTTTTTATTAAATCTGTTTCTCATAGATGGTCCTGTCCCCAACCGGCAACCTTAAGTACAAATGGTTCTGTGCTGCCTGTTTTAGGCAGTGGCAACCATGCCTTTCAGAAGGCTGTTATGACTACCTTGCTATGATTACCTTGTTATGATCAACTTGCAATCATATCCTTATTTCACAAGAGGTTGTTGTTATGACCAACTTTTTATGCTTCTATAATCCTGCCGATTTGCCTGCCAAATCCCCCACTTGGAAACACCTGACAACAAAAACTCTTATTTTGCCAATGCCCAATGTGACCACTTGATCCCCACCTTAGGGAGGCAGCTTGTATATACAAATAAAAATGCTTGCTTCAATTAGTTGGTTGTGTAATTAATTTGGGATATGACGATTTAGGTTGGTGGTCTTTCTCCTCAAATCTTTAGGATCAGCAACACCAGGCATGTACCAAGTACACAGATGTTCCTACAGGCAAAACATCCATTCACAAAAAATACAATTTAAATGAAAAGTTTTTAAAGGTTAAATAGACAATGTCAGTATCTTGAGAAATGACAAGTCTCTTCATCCATTGCTATCCAAGGAAGAGGGGCTTCTCTAAGTAAGGAGGAAGGTAGCATTTATCCATGATGACAGAGATAAATAGTTAATCAGCAATTTTATAATATGCCTATTTTCCAAAATAGCAATATTAAGTTCCTGTGTGAGGACTGGTGCATACCCACTTCTAGCATGGCTTTTTGACCAGATTCGTAGTACCGGGTATGGATCCCTTTGAAATGGTCCTATAATACAAACAGTGTGATTGTTTACTCCATCATAGTCATGTTAGTACTGCCCCAGTGTGCATGTCTTGCCTACCAGAAGCTGGGAGTTTTTAAACAACAATGCTAGTAGCAAAGTAAGATATCTCCTTATGTATCTCCTTATGAGTTTTTGGACAGAGAAGACCCAGAGGCATCTAAAAGTGAGGAGCTTCTGCCCCCCCCCATTACCCATCAGAATTAGAGAATAAGACACGATTGCTGAAGATAACACACCCTCATTGCAAGATATAAAGACTTTTCCTTCCAGTAGACTGACTTTTGGAGTTACCTAAGGTATTTGAAGGCTGCTGGGGGAGTAAAGGTATCAATGGTTTTACTCAGCTATGAGCCACAGTATCTCCTTGTCTCTTGGATCTTCCTAGCTCAATGATCTATCTAGGTAATTTGATGAAAGTATTTATCACGTCTCAGAGTTCTCTAGTAGACTTTGTTTTTAAATTTAATTAATTTTTGTGTGCATGAAGAGGTGCAGACCTGGTCCCTTTGCATTGTCTTCTTCCCTGCCGAGGTTTCTAAGGCCCAAACCGTACATATGCCAAAATAAACCTCAAGCCTCTTATGACGGTACTGAAGTATTCTCCCACAGTAATGAGAAATGTAACTAATGTAGCACCCGAACTGCCAGCTTTACTTTAGAACTGGGTCTGGTGTATGTTGAAAGTCCTAATAAGTTGTGCCTTTGATTTCAAGAGTTTTTCCCCCTGAATGCTTTAATGATCTATTGATCTCTTCAGGGTCCTAGTCAAATTGCATTTCCTTATATGGTTTCTGTAGTTTTTGTCTGTTATTATCCAGTTTTATTCCATTATTTCTTTTTTTTAAAGATTTATTTTATTTATTATATATAAGTATGCTGTAGCTGTCTTCAGACACACTAGAAGAGGACATCAGATCCCATTACAGATGTTTGTGAGCCACCATGTGGTTGCTGGGATTTGAACTCAGGACCTCTGGAAGAGCAGTCGGAGCTCTTAACCACTGAGCCATGTCTCCAGCCCTATTCCATTACTTCTTAATTTATTTTTATTTCATATGTACTGCTGTTTTGCCTGCATGTGTGTGTAAAGGTGTTGAATCTCCTGGAACTGGAGTTACAGACAGTTGTGAGCTGCCATTTGGGTGCTGGGAATTGAATTTGGGTTCTCTGAAAGAACGGCAGTGCTCTTATTCATTCTGAGCTATTTCTCTAACCTTCATTTCTTGTCAATTATGACATGATCAGGAACAAGAGACGATCTTGATTCTTTTGTACTTGGGAGGACATTATTTAATGCCTATGGCATGATTTAAATTTAGAAACTGTTTCATGAGCTGCTGAGGAGAATGTATACTCCGCAGCTGTTGCATACAATATTCTGGAGATTTCTGTTAAGTCCTTTTGATGTCTGGTATGATTTAACTCAGCATTTTCTTCCTGATTTTTTAAAATCTGGATTGCAGATCTTTTGATAACAGTGATGTATTGAAATCACTCATAATTAATGTGTCTGGTTTATTTGCCTTTTCATGGCTAGCATTATTTATGAAATTATATTTCTTAATATTTAGTGCATCTATATTTATACTAAATTCTAACAGATTATTCCTTCACATATTAATATAGGGAACAAATGTTGTGATCTGCCTTATCTACTTGGGGTCAAAGCCTAACTTACCAGTTACAAGTATACCTATCTTTGAATGGTTTTACTTTCCACTTGCTTGGCATATCTACTTACATACACCCTTTTATTTGAATCTCTTTACCAGCGAGACTATTAATTATACAAACAACTTAACTGAGTATTGTTTTAAATCCAAATCAGCTATCATTTGTCTTGTACTTAGAGTGTTCAGACTATTAATCAGTAGGGTATTTATTGGAAAATATTTGGTAAGTTTGGGAGTTTCCTTGGTTGCTCATATACTTGGCTAAGTTACATGATCATTTCTTTCTTCTGTATTATTAGGTATTTATGAAATCTGGGTGAGTTAGACATAATTGACCCCTTTCTAATTTTTATTTGTTCATCTATCATACTTTCTCTTTTTGGAAACTATTCTTTTATATGTGCAAGAATATTCTATCTGTACACGTGCTTCTGTGAAGTCAGGAGGGCATGTGTTACACTGAGGCTTTAGTTACATATCGTGTAGAGTTACCATGTGGGTGCTGGGAACTGAACTCAGGTCTTTAGGAAAAGTAATAAATGTGTCAGCTTGTTTGGTGGTGTCTGTGGATCAAACCTGTGGCTAGGTGTATGCCAGGGAAGCACACTACCAACTGAGAAAGTTATTCCGTACTTTTGACATCATCATATGTATATTCTCTCTCTCTCTCTCTCTCTCTCTCTCTCTATATATATATATATATATATATATATATATATATATATATATATATACACACACACAGTGAAGTAAAAAAGTAAAATTTGCTACTCAAGTTAAATAGCAAATCAGTTTTTGCAAGTTCTTTGAAACTACATTAAAGAAGGTAGATGATATAATCAAATTCCTCTTCAGCTCTGAATTTCTCTGCTGATGCTAGCCAGTTCTCATCTACTCTTAAGATACACAAGGTCCCTGAAACGGGAAGTTCCACTATTGTCTTATAAATGAGTCAGAGATGACCCAGTCTATTTTTCATTTTTGTTCTATTTTATCTTTTTATATACCATGAGACCTGCTTGTTGCTAGGCTACATCTACAAAGGACTCACTTTTATTCACTATAATGTGATTTAGCTGCTTCCCCAGAAAACACTCAACTGTGGAGCAATCCTGGTGCATTGGAAACAAAAATAAAAGTCTTCCAGTGTCTGGAAGAAAATCAAAGGCCTCTGCTGATGGTGCCCTTTATGATCTGAGAAACATGAATCGGCACGAGCCTGTGCAGATATCATAATTTCCTATGTTACATCTCTGTGTTCTAATGTCAGGAGCACTGGCATATTATGAATATGGCCAGACTTTTCAAGGTTAGAGAAATAACCATGAATCAGAAAGGTGAGAGAAATGCTTAAGCCCCTGACAGATCATGGTAGTTTTGAGAACTGCACACAGCTGGGCATGTTGGTGCACACACAACCCCAGTACTCAGAGGACTGAGGTATGACAGGAGCATCAGGTTACAGACACAGCAAATAGAGGCACACGCCTTTAATCTGAGCACTTGGAGGTAGAGGCGGGTGAATCTCTGAGTTTTGAGGCCAGCCTCGTGTACACAGAGAGCTCCAATCCAGCCAGGGTCACAAACTGAGAACTTGTATTAAAATAACATAAGCAAAGAAAAAAGTTTCAAAACCATAATATAAAACTAGTTTAAAAAAATTAGTGTACACATCTGGGTGTGGGGTCACACCTTTAATCTCAGCACTCTGGAGGCAGGTGGATCTCTCTGAGTTCAAGGGCAGCATGGCAAACAAAGCAAGTCTAGGCCAGGTAGGGCTACACAGAGGAAACCACCTCAAAAAAAAAAAAAAAAAAAAAAAAAAGCGCGCACACACAAAGAAAAGACCAAAACTAAATAAGCAAGCACAAAATTTGAAGGCATATGTCCTTCAAGAGAATGTGTGTGATGGGGCTGGAGAGACGGTTCAGTGGTTGAGTACTTGGTTTCTAGCAGAGCATTTGGGTTTCACTCCAAGAACCCACACAGTAGTTCCCAAGTGTGTGTACTTCCGCTTACAGGATGCCTAACAACCTTGGCAACTTCCTCCAGCACCATCCATCCAGGCGTGCCCTGGATTTCCATACACACATGTAGGCAAGGGCTCATACACGTGTAGTAAAGAAATGCATTTTTAAATTAATTCCTTGGAAATTTCATATATGCAAACAATGTATCTTTCTTTCTTTTTTTTTTTTTTTTTTTCGGGGCTGGGGATCGAACCCAGGACCTTGCGCTTCCTCGGCAAGCGCCCTACCACTGAGCAAATCCCCAACCCCCAAACAATGTATCTTTATTTAAATTTTTTTCATACAGTGTAGTTTGATTATATTCTTTCCCCTCCCCCCACCCTGCCCAGACTTCTTACCTCCCTACCCATTCAACTTTATGGTTTCTCTGAAACACAAAATACTAAAACTAAACAACAGCAATAACAACAGAAACAATCCGCTGGTCAGCTACTCCTGGGCACAGGGCCTCTTCTAGAGTGCGGCTCATATACGTGACACATATGACACAGTGACAGTTCATTGGAGAAAACTTGGCTAATCAATTACTTCTTGGCTAGAAGGGGGATTTTGTCTGGTTTGAACATGTCTTGTCTGTGCTGCCAGTCTCTGTGACTTCTATTCTATCAGTCCTGATGTGTCTAAACAGACGTTACGCTTTCCTGGGAGTCATCCAGTACCTCTGGCTCATACAATCCTTCTGCCTTCTCTCCTCCAGAGATCGCTGAGCCTTGAGGGGATGGTTTGAAGAAGACATCATATTTAGGGCTGAGTGCTACAAAGTCTCTCTCTCCCTGCACACTGTCCAGCTGTAGCTCTCTGAATTAATTACCAGCAAGAAGCTTCTCTGATGAGGATCCTGCCATGTGTGGGTCTGGGAGAACATCCTCCACATTTGAATTGTTTATGGTTTTTTTTCCAGTGAGTTTTCAGGTGTTTGAATTAGATGACTGAGGGACTTTGGGCACTTTTTTTGCTCTTGGTGGCCATCTGTCTGTTGTGAACCTTGCGGTGTTTATAGAGGCCAGAGCTATTGCAATACACTTTGTCACAGTCCTTGCACTCGTATTGCTTTCTTGTGTGAACTCTCTTATGTCTAATGAGGCTGTAACCTGAAGTGAAGACACTCCCACACTCATTGCACATGAAAGGCTTGCTGTGGACGTTTTGGTGTTTCACGAGGTGAGACTTTTGGACAAAACACTTTCCACATTCGCTACACTTGAAAGGCTTTTCCCCATTGTGCATTCGGCCATGATAAAAAAGGCTGGATTTCTCCTTAAATGATTTCCCACATTTAAAGCATTTATAGGGTTTTTCACCAGTATGAAATCGATAGTGACTGGCGAGGCTGTCTCTGTTCCTATATGATTCTCCACATTCAGGACACTCAAAGGGCTTTTCCCCAGTATGGACTCGATAATGACATACCAAGCTGGACTTGTTCCTGTACAATTTCCCACACTGGCTACACTTATAAGGCATTTCTCCATTGTGGGCATTCAGATGGTGAATGAGAGAGCTTTTATAATTGAAAGCTTTCCCACATTCACTGCATTTAAAACGCTTTTCTCCAGTGTGAATTCTCAAGTGCACAATGAGATGGGCATTTTGCTGGAAGGATCTCCCACATTCACTGCACTTAAAAGGCCTTTCTCCACTGTGTATTTTCTGGTGTCGGATAAGCTGGAACTTGTGGCTAAAAGTTTTGCCACAGTCACTGCATTTGTGATCTCCATTCTTAGACTGAATGGACTCTGCATTCTCAGAGCTTCTGTGTTGCTGTCCAGCATTGGGCGTCACCTGAGACCCAGGAAGACTGGAGGAGTCCTGGAAATCCATCACATGGTCTGTGCTTTGTGACGTTTTCTCTGGAGGGTCACCAGTCTTCATAGCTGGAATCCTGACCTGTTTCCTTTGCAGGGGTTTCTTAGCACATCTCTGCTTCTGCCATTCAAGCACAGTTACACCAACCCCTTCCTCAGGAGAAGTGCTCCATTGAACGGATGACATCTCACCCTCTCTGTTCCAAAATCCTAAACACAGAAAAATGCTCATGAATGGCGTAAATGCTAAGGGGCGACAGACAGCACAAATTGCTAACAGTGTTCTGAGATTCTTCACAGAACAAGGGGAATAGTTCAGGTGGTAAGGGTCCATTACCATGCTGAAATTGTCAAGATCATCATCATCATCTCTAGGGACCTTAGGGGTAGCAAGAACATCAATCAGAAGCAGAGCACAGGGAAGAGTGGGGAAGACCATAGCATACGCCTCGGCAAATGGCTTTTTGCAAGCCTTCCCTGCTGGAGATGCAGGACACAGTGCAGAAGGCTGTCTACGTCCGTAAGACCTGGTAACCAAAGAACCTATGTTCAAGGCTGCTCAGGACACACCACACTCTAACAGTACAATAAAGGAAACACTGTGCTTCACTGGTGCAAAAATTAGTACACGAAGAACAGCTTTGGTTCAGAATAACAGGGAAACCAGAGATGGAATCTGCCATTATCCTTTGCCTGGGCACCAAACCATCAGAACCAGTAGAAATATACTTCACGTGAGCTCCTCCAGAGTGCATACAACAGCAACATACACCCTCCAAGTACCTGTCAAACGTACCTGGAGCCTTGAATCTCAGTGTAGGGGTGAAGAGATCCCCTGAAGACTCCAGCTGAGTGATGTCACGGACCCCAGCAGGTATGAGTCCTAAAGTCAAAAATAGGACAAGTGAACACTGCAAACTAGAAACG
This sequence comes from Rattus rattus, assembly GCF_011064425.1. Taxonomy (NCBI): domain Eukaryota; kingdom Metazoa; phylum Chordata; class Mammalia; order Rodentia; family Muridae; genus Rattus; species Rattus rattus. The sequence continues at coordinate 179,080,295 of NC_046155.1, read as the reverse complement.
GTGACGCAAAGCATGGTGATCCATGGACAAAACAATTAATAAAGAATGGTCCTTACAGGAGTGTCTTAGAGGAAAAACCCATCAAACAACGATCATATCAATGCAACAATTACTGCCCCAGACACACCCAATCATGCCACTTAGAAGAAGGCTGTACCCAAATCATAGGGATGTCATGTAGTCAGTGTCGCCAGCCCATGAGAGCCATCAAGTTGACCTCTACCATGCTCACTATAAGGCTTCCTATATACCTTTATGTATGTGGGGTTAGGGGGATGGGAAAACACATCCCTCTGTGGAAAAGAAGCTATATCGTAGGCTTGTCCTGATAAAATGGGATGCCCTTACCCAATGAGGTCATGAGGACAAAGGTCTCCATCATCACACTGTGGTACAGGAGTCTCTGAGAATCATCAAGAAGTGTCCATTCTTCTTCCGAGAAGTAGATAACCACGTCCTTAAATTCCACACGTCCCTGCCACGATGAAGATATCTGAGTTCACATGAAACCTCCTTCTGTGGCACTCTAGCCATCTTCAAGACAGTCATTCCCACTTAGCTTACTTCCTCAGAGGTAATTTAACTCTGAAGCTACTGAAATCCAATCTCTCCTCAAGGTCTCTTTGAACACTGTGTTCACCAACCTAACATAGCAGGCAGGTGGATAGAAGAAGTCCATCTATTCTTGTATTTCAACATTGAAAGCCCCTCGTTTCTACCAAATAATTCACATGGGCTCCTATAGATGATCTTAAAACATATAACCATTTGCACCACTCCATGATGCAAAGGCCCATGGGCTTGGAGGCCATGTATGCACACTCTCACCATACACTTTACTCTTTCTTCACTGTACCTGTATTTCTATTTAGCATTCAAGTCCAGGTGCTTAGCTACTGAGTGACGTACCCCTGTCCTCTGTCTAACTCCACCAAAGAGCATGCACACCTGAGGATTTCTGAGCATCGTCAATCCATCTCAGTTCCAGGCTTTCAATAATGATCAATACTGCAACTTCAATGTCTCTGAATTCTAAAACAGTGCTGCTGTAAGTGGAAACCTATGCTGGCTGGTCTTACGTCAACTTGATACACAAACTAGAGCTATCTGAAAGAAAGGAACCTCAATTGAGAAGATGCCTCCGTAAGATTCAGCTGTAAGGCATTAAGGAGGGATTGATGAGAGAAGGCCCAGCAAAACCTGGGTGGTCCCATCCCTGAACTGGCAGTCCCAGGTTCTGTAAGGAAGCAGGCCAAGCAAGCTAGGGAAAGTGAGCCAGTAAACAGCACCACCCCATCTCGGCATCAGCTCCTGCCTCCAGGTTCCTGTCTTGTTTGAATTCCTGTCTTGACTTCCTTTCAATAGCAAAATGAAAGTATAAGTCAAATAAACCCTTTCTTCCCCAACTTGCATTTTGATCATTCTGTTTCATTGTAACAATAGAAACTCTAAGATAGGGCCTCTCCATATAATCCCTGTTCTGGACTCAGGGACCTTATTTTCAGTAATCATCTTCCCTGGCAAGTATATAGAATAGGCAGGTAGCAAGCAGAGTCTTAAGGTACTACAATCTCAGAGACCACTAAAGTGAGCATAAAACTAGTCACAGGATACTGTCCACTTACCCCTTCTTCATTGGTAGGTATCACAGAAACAAGAGGAACCTGTTAAATTCCAAAGGTCTGAATAACAAGCTATGGTGGTGATATCCCCAAGGCTCACCTAAGCCCTCTTTCATATCTACAGTAAGGTATACCCAACTGCCACCAGAACCCAAGTCCTCAAAGAGATCTCTTTCTCTGTTCTCTTGGGCAAGGAAGCAATATTCTCAGTCTCGTCTATTGGAACACAAGGAGAAGAATGTTAGCCATTTTGCCTGGTGAATAGGTGCACATCGTTAATTCCAGCTTTCAGAAGGAATAGGCAGGTGTATCTTTCTGAAGGCAGCCTGCTAACCGTAGTGAGTAGTGAGTTCAAGGCCAGTCAGGGCTACACAGTAAAATCAAGTCTCGTCACAGTTCCCTGCACCCAAATCCGGTGGGGAAGAGAGCTGACCACCCAGGAGTGCAGACATCCTGAGACCACAGGACAGACTGCCATCTCTGTACACTTCTGCCCACATCCCTGGTCCAAGGGGAAATTGCACAATGCCTCTGGACACAGGGATATAGGAACAGACGGTCACTGGTATCCGAGGTTCTGGTCTGCGCCCAGGAATGAACTGAACCCGCCAAACAGCTCCCTGCACCCAAATCCCGTGGGGGGAGAGAGCTGGACCCTCAGAAGTGTGGATACTCCTGAGAAGTCAGAGGAGACTACCCTCTGCCCACAGTCTAGACCCAAGAGAGAACCACATAGTGCCAACTGTGCCCGCTGGGTCCAAGGACTTACACGAACAATCAGGGGCAGGAACCTTTGATTCCTGCCTCTGCCTAGAGTTAGAAGACAGTCTCCAGGAGCACCAGCACACCTGTTCTCAGGAAAGGCTGAAAGAAAACAGGAAAACGGTTCTACAGGAGTGCTGACGCAGAGGCCTACAGCAGGGTCTGGTCACTCTCAGAAACAGCAAGACAAGCAAAAACCAGAGTCAACCCAATGGCTAGAGGCAAGCGCAGGAACCTAAGCAACAGAGAAACCAGGACTACTTGGCATCATCAGAGTCCAGTTCTCCTACCAAAGAAAATACTGGATATCCAAATTCACCAGAAAAGGAAGATTTAGATTTAAAATCACAATTTTTTTTGATAATGATGGAGGACTTTAAGGAAGACATAAAGAACTCCTTTAAATAAATGCAGGAAAACACAAGTAAACAAGTAGAAGACCTTAGAGAGGAAACACAAAAATCCCTGAAAGAATTACAGGAAAACACAACCAAACAGGTGAACAAATTGAAAATGGAAATAGAAACAATAAAGAAAGCACAAAGGGAGATGACCCTGGATATAGAAAACATAAGGAAGAGACAAGGAGCCGTAGATACAAGCATCACCAACAGAATGCAAGAGATAGAAGAGAGAATATCAGGGGCAAAAGATACCATAGAAAACATCAAACAACTGTCAAAGATAATGGAAAACACAAGAGGCTCCTAGCCCAAAACATACAGGAAATCCAGGACACAATGAGAAGATCAAACCTAAGGACAATAGGTATAGAAGAAAGTGAAGACTCCCAACTTAAAGGGCCAGTAAATATATTCAACAAAATTATACAAGAAAACTTCCCTAACCTAAAGAAAGAGATGCCCATAAACATACAAGAAGCCTACAGAACTACAAATAGATTGGACCAGAAGAGAAATTTCCCCTCACATAATAGTCAAAACACCAAATGCACAAAACAAAGAAAGACTATTAAAAGCACTAAGGGAAAAAGGTCAAGTGACATATAAAGGCAGACCTATAAGAATTACACCAGACTTCTCACCAGAGATTATGAAAGCCAGAAGATCCTGGACAGATGTCATACAGACCCTAAGAGAACATAAATGCCAGCCCAAGTTACTGTATACAGCAAAATTTTTAATCAACATAGATGGAGAAACCAAGATATCCCGTGATAAAACCAAATTTACACACTATCTTTCTACAAATCCACCCCTACAAAGGATAATAGATGGAAAACTCCAACACAAGGAGAGAAACTACACCGTACAGAAAGCAAGAATATAATTTCCTTGCAATGAAACCAAGAGACAAACATAATTCCACCTCTAACAACAAAAATAATAGGAAGCGACAATCACTATTCCTTAATATCTCTCAATATCAACGGACTCATTCCCCAATAAAAAGACATAGACCAACAGACTGGATACTTAAAGAGGACCCAGCATTTTGCTGCATGCAGAAAACACACCTCAGAGACAAAGACAGACATTACTTCAGAATAAATGGCCAGAAAACAACTTTCCAAGCAAATGGCCCGAAGAAAAAAGCTGGAGTTGCCATTCTAATAGCAAATAAAATTGACTTTCATCCAAAGTCATTAAAAAGGTAAGGAAGGACACTTCATAGTCATCAAAGGAAAAATCCACCAAGATGAACTCTCAATCCTAAATATCTATGCTCCAAATGCAAGGGCACCTACATTCAAAAAAGAACCCTTACTAAAGCTCAAAGCACACATTGCACCTCACATTATAATAGTACGAGATTTCAACACTCCACTCTCATCAAAGGATGGATCATGGAAACAGAAATTAAACAGAGATGTAGAGAAACTAACGGAAGTCATGAACCAAATGGATTTAACAGATATTTATAGAACATTCTATCCTAAAACAAAAGGATATACCTTCTTCTCAGCATCTCATGGAACCTTCTCCAAAATCAACCATATAATCAGTCACAAAACAGGCCTCAACAAATATAGAAAGATAGAAATAATCCCATGCATGCTATCAGACCACCACGCACTAAGTCTGGTCTTCAATAACAACAATAATGACAGAAAGCCCACATATACATGGAAGTTGAATAATGCTCTACTCAATGACAACTTGGTCAAGAAAGAAATAAAGAAAGAAATTAAAGACTTCTTAGAATTTAATGAAAATGAAGATACAACATTTTCAAACTTATGGGACACAGTGAAAGCGGTACTAAGAGGAAAACTCATAATTCTGAGTGCCTGCAAAAGTAACAGGAGAAAGCATATGTCAGCAGCTTGACAGCACACGTAAAAGCTCTAGAACAAAAAGAAAGAAACAAACCCAAGAGGAGTAGAAGGCAGGAAATATTCAAACTGAGGGCTGAAATCAACCAAGTAGAAACGAAAAGGACTATACAAAGAATCAACAAAACCAGGAGCTGGTTCTTTGAGAAAATCAACAAGATAGATAAACCCTTAACCAGACTAACCAGAGGTCACAGAGAGTGTGTCCAAATTAACAAAATCAGAAATGAAAAGGGAGACATAACAATGGAATCTAAAGACATTTAAAAATATTATCAGATCCTACTACAAAAGCCTATATTCAACAAAACTGGAAAATCTGGAGGAAATAGACAATTTTCTAGACAGATACCAGATACCAAAGCTATATCAGGAAGAAATGAACCATCTAAACAACCCCATAACTCCTGTAGAAATAGAAGCAGTTATTAAAAGTCTCCCAACCAAAAAGAGCCCAGGGCCAGATGGGTTCAGTGCAGAATTCTATCAGACCTTCATAGAAGACCTCATACCAATATTATCCAAACTATTCCACAAAATTGAAACAGATGGAGCACTACCGAATTCCTCCTATGAAGCCACAATTACTCTTATACCAAAACGACACAAAGACCCAACAAAGAAAGAGAACTTCAGACAAATTTCCTTTTAAATGTTGATGCAAAAATACTCAATAAAATTCTTGCAGACCGAATCCAAGAGCACATCAAAATGATCATCTATCATGATCAAGTAGGCTTCACCCCAGGGATGCAGGGATGGTTTAATATATGAAAAATCCATCAATGTAGCCCACTATATAAACAAACTCAAAGATAAGAACCACATGATCATTTCATTAGATGCTGAGAAAGCATCTGACAAAAATCAACACCCCTTCATGATAAAAGTCCTAGAAAGAACAGGAATTCAAGGTCCATATTTAATCATAGTAAAAGCAATATACAGTAAACCAGTAGCTAACATCAAACTAAATGGAGAGAAACTTGAAGCAATCCCACTAAAATCAAGGACTAGACAAGGCTGCCCACTCTCTCCCTACTTATTTGATATAGTACTGGAAGTCCTAGCCAGAGCAATCAGACAGGGAAAGGAGGTCAAAGGGATACAAAATGGAAGGGAAGAAATCAAAATATCACTATTTGCAGATGATATGATAGTGTACTTAGGTGACCCCAAAAGTTCCACCAGAGAACTACCTAACCTGATAAACAATTTCAGCAAAGTTGCTGGGTATAAAATTAACTCAAACAAATCAGTAGCCTTCATCTACTCAAAGGATAATCAGGCTGAGAAAGAAATTAAGGAAATGACACCCTTCACAATAGTTCCAAATAATGTAAAATATCTTGGTGTGACTTTAACCAAGCAAGTGAAAGATCTGTATGACAAGAATGTCAAGTCTCTGAAGACAGAATTTGAGGAAGATCTCAGAAGATGGAAAGATCTTCCATGTTCATGGATTGGCAGGATTAATATAGTAAAGATGGCCATTTTGCCAAAAGCAATCTACAGTTTCAATGCAATTCCCATCAACATTCCTACTCAATTCTTTATAAAGATAGAAAGAGCAATTTGCAAATTCATTTGGAATAACAAAAAACCCAAGATAGTGAAAACGATACTCAATAATAAAAGAACTTCTGGGGGAATCACCATCCCTGACTTCAACCAGTATTACAGAATAATAGTGATAAAAACTGTATAGTATTGGTACAGAGATAGGCAGGTAGATCAGTGGAACAGAACTGAAGACCCAGAAATGGACTCACACACCTGTGGTCACTTGATCTTTGACAAAGGAGGTAAGACCATCCAATGGAGGAAAGATAGCATTTTCAACAAATGGTGCTGGTTCAACTGGAGGTCAGCATGTAGAAGAATGCAAACTGATCCATTCTTATCACCCTGTACAAAGCTTAAGTCCACGTGGATCAAGGACCTCCACATCAAACCAGATACACTCAAACTAATAGAAGAAAATGTGGGGAAGAGTCTCGAACACATGGGCACTGGTGAAAATTTCCTGAACAAAACACCAATGGCTCATGCTCTAAGATCAAGAATTGACAAATGGGACCTCATAAAACTGCAAAGCTTCTGTAAGGCAAAGGACACTGTGGTTAGGACAAAACAGCAACCAACAGATTGGGAAAAGATCTTCATCAATCTTACATCTGATAGAGGGCTAATATTCCAAACATACAAAGAACTCAAGAAATTAGACTCTAGAGAGCCAAATCACCCTATTAAAAATGGGGTACAGAGCTAAACAAAACATTCTCAGCTGAGGAATATCGAATGGCCAAAAAGCACCCAAAGAAATGTTCAACATCCTTAGTCATCAGGGAAACGCAAATCAAAACAACCCTGAGATTCCACCTCTCACCAGTTAGGATGGCTAAGATCAAAAACTCAGGTGACAGCAGATGCTGGTGAGGATGCGGAGAAAGAGGAACACTCCTCCATTGTTGGTGGGATTGCAAACTGGTACAACCACTCTGGAAATCAGTCGGGAGGGTCCTCAGAAAATTGGACATTCCACTACCTGAGGACCCAGCTATACCTCTCTTGGGCATATACCCAAAAGATGCCCCAACATATAACTAAGACACATGCTCCACTATGTTCATAACAGCCTTATAATAGCCAGAAGCTGGAAAGAACCCAGATGCCCTTCAACAGAGGAATGGATTAAAAAAAAATGTGGTACATCTACACAATGGAGTAGTACTCAGCTATCAAAAACAATGACTTCATGAAATTCATAGGCAAATGGATGGAACTAGAAAATACCATCCTGAGTGAGGTAACTCAATTATAGAAAAACGCACTTGGTATTTACTGATTGATAAGTGTATATTAGCTGAAAAGCTCGAATTACCCAAGATGCAATCCACAGACCAGAAGAAGCTCAAGAAGGATGACCAAAATTTGGATGCTCCCACTCCTTCTTAAAAGGGGAAAAAATATCCATAGTAGGGAATATGGAAGCAACGTTTAGAGCAGTGACTCAAGGATTGGCCATTCAGAGCCTGCCCCACATGTGGCCCATATATATACAGCCACCAAAACTTGATAAGATTGATGTAGCTAAAAAATGCATGGTAAGGTTTTGGCCAGAGTCCCGGACCAGCGGAGGATCCCTGCCTTCAGCAGCTCTCTGCTCTCAGGCCCCCTGGAGGGGAGTTCTCGCCGCCTGGTCGGGCGGACACTCCTGAGGCAGCAGAGCAGAAGAGACCACCAACGCTGCCCACCCCTGCCCACATCCCTGGCCCAGGAGGAAACTGTATACGGCCTCTGGGTACCCGTAGAGGAGGGCCCAGGAGCAGCAGGTCTACTGCGTCTGAGACACCGCACCTGAAGGGACCGACCAGATAAACAGTTCTCTGCACCCAAATCCCGTGGGAGGGAGAGCTAAACCTTCAGAGAGGCGGACACGCCTGGGAAACCAGAAGAGACTGCACGCTGCACACAGTTCTGACCCCAGAGGAAAACAAAAGCTCTCTGGAACCCGACGGAACCTCCCGGGAAGGGCGGA